>NC_089813.1:22573505-22693505 GCF_029633855.1 Hoplias malabaricus
AAGTAAGAGCCTGCCAGCTTAATGTTTTAAGAATCTGCCAAAACAGATGAAAATTGGGGTAAATATGCAAAAAAAAGATAGTGCTAAATTGTTCTCATATCCTTATGGGGTTTCTATTATTATGTTTGGACTAAGTGCACATTCTGAAAATAAAACATTGTCATGAAAATCAATTATTCTGAAGTTAACATTAGCAGTTGAGCTAGGACAGGCTTTCCCAGCACTGCTGTACAAGTCCTTCATTTCAGTGCCTAGATGTGCACATTCAAAATGGCCATTGTAGGCCATACTGACATGGCATGCTCTACTGATATATGTAAAGCAATATAAGCAGTGTGATATACAGTACTATGCAGTTTTAGGCACCTGAGAAATTGATATTGCAAGCTAACTGTCTGAACAGATAGAAGAGTTTATTAGCGCATAAACAAAGCCCTAATATTAGAATAACAACAATTGTCTTATTACTTGTATAAATAAAGTGAATGTTTTGGTTTAACCGTTTTCAAATCTCTCCTTGTGGCAGTCCTGTATTATCTGAGGTTAACATCCAATAGCTAGATTTAATGGTTAAAAAATACTAAAGGAGAATATCTGGAAACTGACTGTTCTTCACACTCACTAACTACTCATTTATCTACGTTTCACTGTATTTATTTTGGTATTTATTTTAATTATGTATCATTTTATACAATCACCATTATCATTCAGAATGTAACACGTTAAAATAAGGGTACATTAATTAATAGTACGTAATGCAGTATTAAGTAATTAGATATTCAATAAGAATTACCAAATAAATTAGTAAAATTACTCATATAGTAATGATAATGGTGGAACATAGATTTGTTCCTGGGGTTGTGGGTTTGGGCCCGGCTACGACTCCGCGTTGGTTTCCCCCGGGTGCTCCACCCATGGTCCAAAACACACATTGGTAGGCGGATTGGCAACTTAAATGTCTATGAGTGGGAAGTGTGAATAAGAGGTTACAGAAAATAAACGACTAAAAGAATGCTAGTCATTGTTTATTACCATTACTTAATGATTAATTGTGCCATTAACTTTGCCTTTAATCAGCTTTATTACTGTGTTAAATTGTGAATTAAACGGTTACCAACATATCTTAGGTGCCTAAGACGTTTGCCCAGTACTGTAAGAACATTACAAACTATGTTACAAATGCTGAATACACCATCTCACTCTTCAAAGCTGTTTCAGGTGGTTATAAAAATACTTTTTAGGCTGAGCAGGAAGGACAAATTGTGACATGGTCCTGAAGGATACACTAAATACCTTCAAATAAAAGGATCCTAAAAAACTGGCTTTAAATTTTTATAATGATTCCATTGTCACTTCTTAAAATGAATAGTTTATCTAAAGTGTAAGGCCTTCTGTTGAGCTTTTGATAATTTGGCTATATTAATTAATCTTACAGAATGTCTTTTTAAATTGTTTGGATAATAAACCAAGTAACCTTGAGTTTGTCCACAATGTCTACTGTTTTACTTGTTAACAAATGAAACATGTAAGTGATGTTTGCAGCCTTTGTATTGTTGACAACTTCAGTGGTTAATTTGCCTAAAATGTACTTTTGTGCTGCAGCATTGTATAAATATTGTAATTGTATATGATCACCCTGAATTCAGAATTGATCTCTCATCATGTTAGTTCATGTAATTATTTTTACCAATTATGCCTCATCTTACGATATCACATTATTCTTTATCCCACCTCTTAAACATTTTGAGTTTTGATTTCATTTTCTTGCATCAGATAATGTTAGCCAATAATATCATGTTTCACTTTCCCCATCAAGAGAAAATGGTCTCGTAACTTTTGTCCGAAATACAACACAGTTCAACAGGAAATACATTGATGTCTGTTTTAATTTGACTAATATTAAGTAGATTCATTGTCAGATTTTCTAACAGTGCAGTTATCACTCTGGTAATATATATCACCCACTAGGGTCACTTAATCTATATGTGAGGAAAGCCTTTAGCCACTGTGACTGAGACAGTGTATAAAGACAGGCATGTATTTTCTTTGTCTGTTTATGTGTCTCTGTGTATTTGTGTTGTTGCAGGAAATGTTTATACGTGCCTTCCTAACATGTCATATAACGTTGTATTGTTGGAACCATTTGTACCATAGGCTAATGACATTTAATGTATCTCTTTCTGGTGGAATCATGACTGTCTAAATAGGAATGTCCTAATATAATCATTTTATTTTCCTAAATTGTAAGTGAAATAAATCAGACTTATAACTTTATTGAAACTCTTGGTTTGTTGTTTCTATTCCAACCATCACTGTTCTTGAAGTAATATTTCACAAAGAAATCTGAAGCAGCAATCCCGAAATGCTTCCAGCTAAGAAAGTGTGTTTGTGCATGTGTGATGATTTCTTACATTTCAAGGACAACATAACTTAATATCAGGTAACCAACACAACATATGATATGAATCATGTTAAAACTCAAACTAGTCAATGACCCTTCATGGATTTGAGAAATATGGCCGCCATTATCCAATTAGTTGTAAAAGCCAATCAGTGTAACGTTTGGTGTGTTTTAAGTGCTCCTATAATTTTATTGTGCATTTTCAAATTGTGATGGAATTTAAAACCCATTTCCTTGTCAACCTGAAACAGAATGTTAAATAAATGTTCATGAGCATTTTGTTCTAATGATAATTCAAAGTATCTAAAATATTTGCAAATATTTTGCTTTATTCCACATTTCAAGAGGCTAAAAATGTAGCTGTGTAGAAGTCACTTGTGGCTTAACATGAAAGCAACTGCCTCCTGACCCAAGGTTTTGGGTTTGAATCCTGAGTTGGGCTGCAGTGATTGAAAAATATGGTCACAATTGCTGTGGGGAATTTTTATGTAGAGAATGAATTAGAGAAGGTGTTAAAATGAAAAGGCATCTAAGCCTTTGCCATCATAGCCATTGCAAAATCTTTAACAATGATTAAGTTTGTGCTTGATTCCTTACTGATATTCATTTTCAAACAGTGTAATGAATTATTGAGTAAGGCTGTGCCACAAGTGGTGCAAGCCATTTGTGTTTGACTTTAAATAGAGCAAGGTTTTTCAAACTCTGGGTCGCGACCCTTGGATGGGTCGTGAGCCAAAAAAATGGGTCGCTCAATAATAAATGAATAAATAATTAAATAAACATATTTTTCACAGGCTCACAAAAACAGTTGTTTTAACAGCTACATCACGAACGCCCCCTAGTGCGGGCTTTATAACAGTGCTGCAGCTCAGATCTGTTGAGCTTAGTTGCTGGTTTTATTCAGAATAATATCGGAGTTGAAAAATGAATAGGCCAACTGCCGGTAGCATTGAAAGGTTCTCTTCCAAAAAAACGACAGAGACAGTGACTCCAGAAACAACTGAAAAGGTGTGCAATCATGAAGAACAAACGGGAGAATATTCTAGGGGTGAAGGCACTGACCTACAAGCTAATCGCGTTGCTGCTGAGCCAGTTAAGAAAAAACAAAAAACGAGTGCTAAAGTCTATAAAGGTGAATTTTTAAAATTTGTAAACTGTCCCAGTGCAAGTAAAGATGATAAGCCAATGTGCCATATTTGTGGTGAAAAGCAGGCAAACGAAAGTTTGAAGCCGGGAAAGTTACAACGTCTCAAGAAAGGCAAAGGTCAGCACAGGTGCTAAGCAGGGTGCTGTCACACAATGACAAATTGCACTTAGCATCATATAAAGTTGCATAACGTGTTGCAAAAGAAAAAGTGCCCCATACAGCCGCAGAAAAATTAATACTACCTGCTGCACTTGACATTGTGACCATAGTTCTGGATGAGAAGGCTTCTGTCTCTGTCTCTCTCTCTCTCTCTCTCTCTCTCTCTCTCTCTCTCTCTCTCTCTCTCTCACTCTGTCTGTCTGTCTGGCTCTCGTTCTCGCTCTCTCTCGGTTTATTTAGCCTACCTGCTATATTCTGTTTTATTCTGGTCAATAAAAAAATATAAAATGTAAATTAATCCATTTTAAATCTTTATATCCTATACAATATATTATTAATGTATTAATCTATTTAAAACTGCAGACCTTTACGATAAAAAAAAACTACAAAGGAAAAGTAAAGAAAATATTTTGTACGTTTGTATACTTTAAATTACTCCTGTATTTGGACACTAAAAACCATATTGCGTATAGAACTGATGCAGGACGCGTTGCGTCCATCAGGTTGGACTGATATGACGGATGATTTGATTAAGGCAGATAACTCAATCTCATTGGTCATCCCTTTTATTTAATCAATCAACAGCCAGACTTAGCTGTCTATCATTTACTGCAGCAGCCAACGATGTCACAGTCCCGCCTACAGGTTTTTGCGGGGGTCCTGAGAGCAACTGGAGGACCAAACCTGCAAAACCTAAAAATAATCATGGATAAAGGTAAATCAAAGAAAATAAAAAGAACTGAGGAATGTAAAAATAATAAATAAATAAATAACTTAAGTTGTGGGAGTGTTGTAGTCACACAGCTCCAGGGACCTGGAGGTTGTGGGTTTGATTCCCGCTCCGGGTGACTGTCTGTGAGGAGTTTGATGTGTTCTCCCCGTGTCCGTGTGGGTTTCCTCCGGGTGCTCCGGTTTCCTCCCACAGTCCAAAAACACACGTTGCAGGTGGATTGGCGACTCAAAAGTGTTCGGAAGTGTTCGTAGGTATGTGTGTGTGTCTGTGTTGCCCTGTGAAGGACTGGCGCCCCCTCCAGGGTGTATTCCCGCCTTGCGCCCAATGATTCCAGGTAGATTCTGGACCCACTGTGACCCTGAACTGAATAAGGGTTACAGATAATGAATGAATGAATGAACTTAATATGGGACATAAAACATAAAACAAATAAATTCATTCTGATTGTGGGGGGATATTATAATATAATTTATTATTTGTATATTTAAATTTAGTGCCTTTACTCAATATATTTATTTGTTTTACCAACGTGTGTTTTTGGACCATGGGAGGAAACCGGAGCACCCGGAGGAAACCCACGCGGACACGGGGAGAACACACCAACTCCTCACAGACATCTGGAGCTGTGTGACTGCGCCACCGTGCCACCCCTTATCCGTTTAGTTCTTCTAATTTTTCATTTATTCATTTCTATATAAATATTTATAATAATATTAGAAATAACCAGACATTGCGAATATACACACAGAAATTCAGTGTTTAAACAAACACAACTTTATGAATTAAACTCTGCAATTTGGGATATTATATTTGTACTATACCTTCTGTAATATAAATTTCAGATTCTTGATAATCTGACAATTAAAAAATAAAAATTCCATAGGACATACACCCCAAAATTCATGTTTCCACATATTCATCATGTCACTTTCTATATTCACAGGGCCATGACATAAATTCCACAGTAAAATTTCTTCATCTTCAGGATATCAATAGTCTGTTACATTATGCCAATGAGCCTTTCAGATTTTTGAGACACTTTGAAAATAAAGAGATAATATCCACGGAAGGAAGCTAAACGTGTAGATTTTCCACGGTGTGGAAGTTGTGTTCGTATTTCGCCATCTAGCGGCAACAGAATGCAACTACTGCACCATTTAAGGTGAAAGAGAAAATCTTAATTGATTGCTTATCCTTTGTATCCCGGATGTGTATTCTGAATTTTTAGTAACTCGTATTTTGGTATCTGAATTTTGTCTACTGAATTTGAGCAACTTTGAAATATATTGTTTGATTTTTTTTTTGAGCTTGAATTTTTTTATCTGAATTTATTAGCCTTGAATAAAAAAAATCACGAGTTCTATTCAAGAGTAATTATATTTAGATGCATAATTTCAGTGCAAAAAAAAAAAAATCACGAGTTCTATTCAAGAGTTATTATATTTAGATGCATAATTTCAGTGCAAAAAAAAAAAATCACGAGTTCTATTCAAGAGTAATTATATTTAGATGCATAATTTCAGTGCAAAAAAAAAAAATCAGATGCAGATTTCAGAACAGAGCAGTTGATTCTAGAAGTGTAATTGAGAGTAGGGCGGCATGGTGGTGCAGCAGGTAGAGTCACAGTCACAAGGCTCCAGGGACCTGGAGATGGTGGGTTTGATTCCCGCTGTGGGTGACTGTCTGTCAGGAGTTTGCTGTGTTCTCCCCGTGTCCGTGTGGGTTTCCTCCCACAGTCCAAAAACACATGTTGGTAGGTGAATTGGCGACTCAAAAGTGTCCATAGGTGTGAGTGTGTGTATGTGTGTTGCCCTGTGAAGGACTGGCGCCCCCTCCAGGGTGTATTCCCACTTTGTGCCTAATGACTCCAGGTAGGCTCTGGACCCACTGCAACCCTGAACTGGATAAGCGGTTACAGATAATGAATGAATAATTGAGAGCACAGATGTCAGGAGAGCCAGCTGTAGCTGAGATGTTCCTGTGCTGTCCCCTTTTGTCCCATCACACTAATACCGGAAGTATGTCACAGCGGCTACTGTGCTGGTAGACCCTGCAGCACAGCGGGCCCTGTGCGGGTGTTACAACGAATTCTGTGACCATGTCCATCTTCATGTCCAGCATAGGAGTCACAATTTTTGACAGCTGCCATCAGAATTTGTGACCCCACTGAATATTAACTACATAAATGTACTTAAACAGGAATGTTTATAAATTTTATATGGATATTCAGTGGGGGTCGCATATTCTGATGGCAGCTGTCAGAAATTGTGACCCCATATACCAAAGTTATGAAGTAGTTCCCTCTATGGTCGCAGAACTCGACGGTTACAGAATTTGGTGTAACACCTGTTCACACAGCAGAACAGCTGCTCCTGTGCTGGTACACACAGTAGAACAGCGGGTTTTACCTTAATTAAATATTGTATGTGTTTGTGTGTTAAAGTGTTTTGATTTTTATTGTACATGGCGTGACCAATTACCACAAAAATCATCCATGGTCCAAAATATCCAATATTCAACACTATATTAGTATAGTCATGAAAAGTGCATTTTCTATAAAAATGTACTAGCTAACATTTTTCTGTTTTAATTCCAATTTTTTGTCTTCTCTTTTTTACTTATTGGAATTGCCTACACATCAGAAAAAAATATGTTTGGCAGGTAAATTTCAAAATATTGATTAAAGCAAAAACAGCAAGCCTAGACCAAAAATAAATAAATAAATAAATAAATTCAGGGGGTCCCATTAATATATATTAATGCTCTGTGCCAAAACCTTTGGTTTATCTGTTATACGGAAATATACTTTGATGCAGTGAAGGGCAGGAGATTTTGCAATTTTTTAAGGATTAATATTCTAAAAGACTAAATTATCATACATTATTCCAGATGGGAAAATTGTGAGTGCTGGAATTCTGGTTATATATATATATATTATAATATTATAGATATACCCCAGTCATTCAGAACAGGGGTATTCAGACCGTGGGGAACATACTGTGTCACAGATATTTCATTAAGACCCCAGGGAAATCTATTAACTAGTTGAAAAATTATATAATATTTCATCTTTAAAACTGAGGTCAATTTGACATTTCCTACAGTTTTATGCATGCCACATGCACAGACATAATTGATCAATAGAAGTACAATGGCAAAACATTTGCTTTCACAGAGTTTTGTCATTTTGTTTGTTTATTAATCAGTCATTAAAATTACAAAATAAAAAGTGTCACAGCAGCTTTTATATAAGAACATGATGTGGTGTGTTTTATAAGTTTGTTTTAAACAACACCTTTTCCTGATTATTATCTTGTACTTTCTGATTTGTGCCTAGTGACTCACCACAAACCTAAACAGGAAGGGGTTACAGAAGACGAATGAATGAATAAGTAAATGAATGAATGAATGAATGATTTGTGTTGACATGGACAAACTGCAGTTTCACAGATTCCTTGTCTCCATCTGCTGGTGATAGAGAGGAAACCCTTTTCTGAATTTATTATGAAGTGTTTGTGTAATTTAAAGTGAAAGAAAAGTTGAAAAGAGGAGAGATCTTGTCTGCATGTTACAGTAGTCAAATCAAATCAAATCAAATCAAATTTATTTATATAGCGCTTTTCACAACTGATGTTGTCACAAAGCAGCTTCACAGAATTCCAGTAAGACAAAGATTTGACATGAAATGTAAAAACAAATGTAAAACCCTCATCAAGTGAGCAAGCCAGGGGCGACAGTGGCAAGGAAAAACTCCCCCAGCTGAGGAAGAAACCTTGGGAGGAACCAAGGCTCACAAGGGGTGACCCATCCTCCTCTGGTCAATCTACTGGTGATAATAGTTAGTAGTCCGTGAGAAATCAGTGTAGGGACAGTTTCAAAGCACTTGGAGGTTGCTGGAGTGTGGGCAGCTGGTCTGAAGCGTGGAGGAGGATCTCGACAGCCATCCATCAGTGTCCAGACAGACAGGTGGGCAGTCGTTTACTCGGAAAGATGTAAAGGGATGGAATTCGTTTTGAACTGTTTTGTGTTTGTAAAGTAGAAAATATGAAAATTTCCAGAGTGTGGCTAATGACTCGGGCAGATCTGACTATGACAGCTTTAACTAAAAGGAGAGAACCAGGAGGACACACAGACACGGGAGCATCCTGAAACACTGGCATCCCTCCGCTCCACCGTCAACAAACCTGAGTGATCGCGAGAAGCGGCGGGACGACAGCACCAGCATCTCAGTTTACTATAATTCCCTGTGTCCATGGACCCCCCGAATCTGCCGCCTTTATCTATGGGGGAGCATTAGCTACCAAAAGATAAACTAAACAAATGAGTTTTTAGCCTAGATTTGAAGATTGCGACTGTGTCTGAGTCCCGAACATTTTCTGGAAGATCATTCCAGAGTTTGGGGGCTTTATAAGAAAAGGCTCTTACCCCAGCTGAGGCCTTCTGAGATCTGGGAACAATTAAAAATCCAGTATTCTGTGATCTGAGTGAACGTGGAGGCTCATAATAGGAAATTGTATCTTGAAGATATTCAGGAGCAAGCCCATGTAGAGCTTTATATGTTAATAACAAAATTTTGTAGTCAATGCGGAATTTAACAGGCAGCCAATGAAGTGATGATAAAACTGGGCTGATATGTTCAAATTTTCTAGTTTTAGTGAGGACCCTAGCTGCAGCATTTTGAACTAGTTGAAGTTTTCTTAAATTGCTTCTGGTGCATCCTGACAGTAGTGCGTTACAGTAGTCAAGCCTTGAAGTAATAAAGGCATGTACTAATGTACTAAGGCATTTCTAATCTTAGCAATATTGCGAAGATGTAAAAAAGCTGTCCTAGTGATACTACCTATGTGTTGATCAAATGATAAATCCGGGTCAATTATGACACCAAGACTTTTTGCTGCTGAACCAGGTTTAACTGGAAAGTCAGCGAGATTTAAAATTAAATCTGATAATTTACTTCTTGCCACTTTTGGACCCAAAAGCAGGACCTCTGTTTTGTTGCTGTTTAGAAGGAGGAAGTTACGCAACATCCAGCCTTTCACGTCTTTTACACAGTCCTCTATTTTCTTTAATCTGTGTTTGTCATCGGGCTTGGCTGAAATATACAATTGTGTGTCGTCTGCGTAACAGTGAAAGTTAATGTCATGGTTTCTTATAACTGTGCCTAGCGGTAACATGTATAATGTGAATAATAATGGTCCTAAAATAGAGCCTTGTGGAATTCCAAATCTTACTTTAGAATAATTTGAATTTAGATTGTTTACTTTTACGAATTGATAACGTTCCGTTAAGTAAGATTTGAACCATAATAGGGCTGTCCCTGTGATTCCAACCATGTTTTCTAACCTTTCTATGAGAATATTGTGGTCTATTGTATCGAAGGCTGCGCTTAGGTCAAGAAGCACCACCAAGGATACGTGGCCTTGATCAGAGGCAAGAAGAAGATCACTTGTTATCTTGACTAGAGCTGTCTCTGTACTATGATGTTGCCTGAATCCAGATTGGAATTTTATATGATTTTGATATGATCATATATATGATTCTTATGTAGATATGAACTAAGTTGTTGGGCCACAGCTCTTTCTAAGATCTTGGACAGAAATTCATCCATCCATCCATTATCTGTAACCACTTATCCAATTTAGGGTCACGGGGGGTCCAGGGCCTACCTGGAATCATCGGGCGCAAGGCGGGAATACACCCTGGAGGGGACGCCAGTCCTTCACAGGGCAACACAGACACACACACATTCACTCACACCTACGGACACTTTCAAGTTGCCAATCCACCTGCAACGTGTGTTTTTTGGACTGTGGGAGGAAACCGGAGCACCCGGAGGAAACCCATACGGACACGGGGAGAACACACCAACTCCTCACAGTCACCCGGAGCGGGAATCGAACCCACAACCTCCAGGCCCCTGGAGCTGTGTGACTGCGACACTACCTGCTGCGCCACCGTGCCGCCTGGACAGAAATTGCAAATTAGAAATAGGCCTGTAATTAGACAGTGTACTAGCATCAAGATTTGATTTCTTGATCATAGGTTTAATAACTGCTAGTTTAAAAGCTTTGGGTACATGGCCCAGACTAAGGGATGAGTTTACTATAGTTAAAATAGGATCAATGGTAGTACTTCTTTGAGCAACTTTGTGGGAATTGCATCAAGTGTGCAAGTTGTACAGTTTGCAGAGGTGATAATCTTCTCTAGTTCTAATTGTGGGAGTGGGTAAAAGGTTTCAAGTCTTTCTTTTACAGTTACATTATATTTTATATCATTTAATATCATTATATTTTTATCATCGGGTGGCAGCCAGGATGGATTTGATCCTGTGGCTTGAGTTTGTTGTCTAATATTCTCAATTTTATTATTAAAAAAGTCCATAAAATCTTTACTGGTGTGAGAGTTGCTGGAATAGTAGTCACACCAATTAAAGCAGCATATTTCACTGCTGTACCGAATTCCTTCTCCTCAAATTCCTGTTGTTCTTCAATAAAGGAGAAATGGTTTGACATGCCCTCTCTCACACTCACAGTAGAAAAGCCACACATTCTGACACTGGCCTTTGACATGTCACAAAGGGACAATACTAGCATAAAGAGACAATACTTGCATTGTTGTGACATTAATGTCTGAAATAGCTGTTTAGCCAGGAGTCCCAGCTGTGCTTTACAGTGGCATGTGCTACAGACTACTTTGAATACAACTGAATGACCAGCACTGTTTATGGTTCAGGGCAGCAGGCATACACGTGTACTCAGATGAGAGTAATTTTATTGTTACAGACACTCCTCTCAGTCTGCCTTCACAGTCTGCCAGGATTTTTCTTTTGTTTTTTTCAGAGAGAGAGAGAGAGAGAGAGAGAGAGACCAATATTAAGTTCTGCTGACTTCACATTAGATGTACAGTTATTTTAAACATAGCCTAATTTTTAAAATTAAGATTAAAAGGTAAATCATTATACACTGTGTATACTGACATCTGTGTCAGGCATGTGGCTTGCAAAGTAAATTCTGAAATATCTCTTAGTACTTTGAAATATTTTACCTAATCAAAAATGTGATGTGAAATGTTATGTGAAGTACCCTACCCATGCATATAATATAATTTGGAAGTGTGGGTATTCGTATTGTGTATATTCAGAACTATCACTTTAAACAAGTTGAAGCAGTTAACAAATCCAAAGCAGCCAAGTAGGTGAACCACAATGATACAAACAAACACACCAGTCTGGTGTGCAGTTTTTACGCGGCTTATATCTCTGGGTCCGTGTACCTTTCGTTAATTGGTTTTCCATTTCCTGCAATAGAAAAAGGAGAACGACCAATTTCCCTGTTTTGAACGATATAAATATCCTTGATTTAAGGGAAAACAACCCGTTTTCTACAATACCATGAAACTAAATACAACAAAATACGAAAAATGAATTTGAACAAATATAAATTAAAATAAAGATTTTTCCCATTCCTGCTTGTGACTGATTATGGATTGGACTGCAGATTTTAGCCAGAACCGGAAGTTTTTAACGCTGAAAACGCCATATTGAAACGGAGGAACTTATTCAGCTGGTAGGTTAAAAATGAACATACTTGACCCATTTCACGATTTAATTAGAAATATGGTCAAGGACAGAGTAACATGCTGAGATTTCTATGCACATTTAAGGTGTCCAGAGAGGGTGTTCTAAGCCTAATATAAATTTTCGCAAAAGCAGCAGAACGGTGACGTTTATGTGAAACCAATATCAATTTATAGTGAACTAAAATCAAAATATATCAGATTATATTCCTTTTATTTGTGTTTTGATGCGTTGGAAGAAAAGAAAAAAAAAACTTAAAAAAAAATCTACATTCTCTGGTGTACTCTTGATAACATACAAAACAGGGAATTGGGACTTATTCCGTTTTTCTATTGCAGGCTTAGAAATGGAAAACCAATTAACGAAAGGTACACGGACATCCCTGGCACAGAATGTATGTTCTTTACATTTTTAGTTGTTTTGCACTATTTAAAAAAAAAAAAAAAAACACACACACACACACATATATATATATATATATATATATATATATATATATATATATATTCGTAAAATGTAATGGATGTTACAAATTTTGCATGTATCCCTAATTCACATTCATCATATCACTGAATATAATATTCGAACAACTAGTCAGGGAGTGGTGTTTGATATTCCGAGAGGACTGAATCGGTTAAATTTCAAATCAATCAAAACGCTCGTGTTTGACCGCAAAATTACAAGGAGCGACGTACGCATGCGCAGAGCAAGGTGCGCAAACGCGTAGAGCATCGGTGTGGACTCGGGTTGGACTTCAAACTCTTGAGTGTTGAAGCTGAAAGTCGAACGTGATTATTTACTGAGAGAAAGTAGTTTTTAAAAGAAGGATAAGAAAAAGTTATCAGTAGTTTTTAAAACCTGGGATCGTCACGATTTATTGCACACAAGTGAAAGTGTTATTTGGCGCTAGCCTTTGCACTGTATGAAAATGGCACAGTTCGTGCTGAGCCGCTGTGGACTGTTTTTTTGCGGGGTTCTATTTTTGTTCGGGGTGTTTTTCTCGGAAGTCGCAGGGGGGTGCGCGGATAGAGAAACCCCAGCCTGCTGCAACGGCAGAAACAACGAGTGTGTGGAGTACAGTCGGAGTAAGAGCGTGTGTTACTGCGACTCTTATTGCGAGAAAACTGGAGACTGCTGCGATGACTACAAACAAGTGTGCCACATCTCCGGTGAGCCTTTCTATACCTTTAAGTGTGTATTAATAATTTGGGTTGTGAACTTAAACACAGGTTTACCTTATCCATACACTCAACTAAAATTGTTCACAGAACAGTACTTATAAAACAGTACTTTCTTTGAGCCCAGCAACTCATATATCGTTGCTGTCCAATAAAAAGCATGTTTTGTGTTGATTTTCAGTTTACTACATCCTTTGAACACAACGCATTTCCTTCACATTGCGCAAAAAATTATGAAGAACCTATATAAGTGCTCCAAAATAACCTGGAAATATTCTGTGTAGACCGACTTCCATTAATACATTTTTCCTTCTCCTGTAATGTTGCTATTGGGGAGATAAGTGTTATTCGTTTGACACTGACGAGTCATTATGACATTATTTATATCATTATGACGTATTTTCACAGAGCAAATTATATATATATATATATATATATATATATATACGGCGGTTTCTTCAACCTCACACATAATTTGTGGCTCATAGGTCTCAATTTGTTATAATAAAGCGCGCTTTTTCCCAGCTGATCGTTACCTGGGTTTTTAATCTGTAATGTAGTTTGTAGACGGTCCCTCAGCTTTCCGTGGGTAGAAATCAGTGTTTAATGATTTTCAAAGGGCAAATATTTCCGACGTAATTGTCTTGGATCCCAAAAACGACAGTTTACGAGTATGAAACCATTTGCATGCACTGTTCGAGCGCTATTGAAGAGAGACGAATATATGCACATACATATACATATGAATATGAACCTAACATTGGCAGACAAGTCATTTCTCACAATTGTTTGTTCTGATTAATTTAAACAGCCTAAACGTGCCTTGCCAAAATAAATTAAAAAATAAATAAATACATAAAATTGCTATAGCAGGTATATATATTGCAGCAGGTAGTGTCGCAGTCACACAGCTCCAGAGACCTGGAGGTTGTGGGTTCGTTTCCCGCTCCGGGTGACTGTCTGTGAGGAGTTGGTGTGTTCTCCCCCGTGTTCGCGTGGGTTTCCTCCGGGTGCTCCGGTTTCCTCCCACAGTCCAAAAACACACGTTGCAGGTGGATTGGCGACTCGAAACTGTCCGTAGGTGTGAATGTGTGTGTGTCTGTGTTGCCCTGTGAAGGACTGGCGTCCCCTCCAGGGTGTATTCCTGCCTTGCGCCCGATGGTTCCAGGTAGGCTCTGGACCCCCCGCGACCCTAAAAAAAAAAAAAAAAAAATTGGATAAGCGGTTACAGATAATGGATGGATGGATGGATGTACTGACCTAAGCATCACCCATGTGAGACCTATATGAGAAGTCCAGCTGGTTAGCAGGTTTTGTCTAGGGGTAATATGTTGGCCCACATATAGATGCCTTCCACAGTTCTACACTACATTATGACAGTCCACTATGTGCCTATGTGGGTGTCCTATATAGAGGATTATAGTGCTGCCTATACATTTATCTGATATAGGCAGCTTCAACTAAGAGCTGGGACACTGTAAAATATAAATAAGAAATTTTGCAGGGAAGTGCATTTTTTAAAAAATAAATTCACATTTTGTATTTGATGACAACTCCTTCCAAACAATTTGGGATAGGGCAACAATAGACTGCTGAATTTGTGTAATGCTACAAGAAACAAATTAGGTTAATAGGGAACAGGTCACTAAAATGATTGGGTTTAAAAATTCATTTAATCAAAATTCATGTCATAGAATCTTTGAAGTAAAGATGGGGAGGGGTTCACTAATATGTGAAAGGCTGTGTGGACAAATTGTGCATTAATGTAAGTTTATCAACCTAAAATAGTAATACATTTACATTACATTATATAATTAAAAGTTTCAGAGAATCCTAAGATATGTCTATATGGACAAAGCCCCAAATCAACATGGTGTGGCTATGGTCTTTGGGACCTAAGGTCACACTGACACTGAATTAAAAACATGATGTAAAAATATGATTCTGTAATGGAAATCAGTGCATGGGCTCAGAAACACTTCCCAAAACCATTTTCTTTGAACAAAGTTCAACACAGCACCCACAAATGCAAGATACAACATTGTCATGCAAAGAATAAACCATGCATAAACATATAAAAAAGCTGCTGCACTCTCTGGGCCAGAGTTCATTTAAGATGAACTGATGTTAAGTTGATGGATTGTGGTCTGTGAAATTCTGTTTGGAAATCATAGATGTCACCATCACCCTGCTAAAGAGGAAAGGGACCATACAGCTCATAAAAAGTTCACAGTGTAAAAGCCAGTATCAGTGTAAATGTGTTGCTAACTAATAATATGGAAGAAATTGAGAAAGTGAAAATTTAACAAGTAAAGCAGTATTAAATATGTAAACATCCTTATTTCAGAAAATCTCTGATAAACTGCTTGACTATCTGTACCCTACACATTGCACAAAAATGTCTTTGAAATAGGCTTTGTTCACAGGAGGTTTTGTGTTTGTCCATGTGGCACTGTCAGTCAACTGTACCATTTGGTCTGATAGAACATGTCAGAAAACATTTCAACAGGATATGTCACAATGTCAGTCCAAAAGTCTAAAAACGTTCTTTTGTAGAACACAGAAAGAATCTGTTTTATAGTTAGTCATGCCAGTATGCTTTGATAAATTTAAACAGTAATAGGATAGTATATCAAAGCCATGCCTTCATCGACTTGGACCAAAGCAGCTGGTGGCTAATCTATATATGGGAAAAAACAGGATTTTGTGGATAGAATCCACAGAGCCAAAGATGTAGAAGAGAAAACATGAAATGTTCTGTGGCAGAAAGAACAATAGAGCTCCCTCCTTTTTCCCCCTCTTACAGAAACGCACACAGACAACAGGTTGGCAGTTGTAAACTGTTTCTGGACTGAGAATAACTCAGTAATCTATGTTTACATGCAAGAGTTTAAAATACGTACGAGTGAGTGTGTATGAATCCTGAAAGTATTTGAAAGGCCTCAGTGTGTATAATCACTTCCAGGTACTCATTTTCTACAGGCCACTCTGATTTCAGCAGCCTGTTACTCATCCCCTATAAAATAGCACTTAGTAGTATACAACTGTCCTATTCATTACTGAAGCTTCTTCTATATGCCATTGTTCACTTTTTATCAGTTGCACTATATAAAATATGTTAACAGTTTTTTTAGGTTCCAATTTTGTGACTTTGACTTCCAATTATATTTTGGAATGGGAAATATATTTTTTAAGTGCATCTGCCCAATAATTTGTGTATCTAGAGTGCCTGCCAACCCACAGACTGTGAAACAGGACAAGTCAGTGAGTTTTCTGTGTGTTGCCAGAAGTCAGACAACTTGGGGTAAAACAAGTTATCTTGATTTAGACCTTTATATCATGAGAAGTGTGGAGACTTTAGAGTTGCCCTCATCCTTGTCTAAGTTTATCCAATCGCATTGCTTGACAGTGTTTATGTGAGAGTCCAAAGACAAGGTTAAATTGAGCAAAGCAAAACAATGAGAGCTGCGAATTAAGTGCACATATTAATTATGGTGTAAATGAGTATGAAGAAAAGGCAACCAGGCAAAAATGGCTTAAAACCAACAATTCTGCTTTTCGCTCCTCATTCCTGGGTGCTGAAGTCAGTTCTGGCTTATTCTCATTCAAATGAACAAGCACTGAAAATAGTACATGTTTTTTCATCCTTGTGGTATTTTGAACAAATCATGTCACAGATGTTTCATCAAGAAACCCACACCCCCCAGGGAACTGTATTAACTTGTGTAAAATATGTTCTGTTTTAAATGGGGACATTTAGCTTCTATTCAACAGAAAGTTGCTCATGACACAATCACAATTAAACAACAGCTTGCCACTTTAGCTCTTAAAAATTTACTTTTCTTAAGCAGGCTTTTTGTTATTTGTATATTTTATATATATCCAGATATCAATCAGTAAAACATATGCTCTGAAATAATAAATAAAAAATTCCTTTTCTGTATAGGCCACAGGACTGTAAAATGCCTGTCTAGTCATTTGAAATGAACAAAATAATTGTATGGTTTACCTGCCTGCGTAGAGCATGCAGAGAAACCCAACACAGACAACTGAAGGTGTGAAGATAGAGGTGTAGAAGGAAACACAGATTAAGAGAAGGAAAGTAGAAGTCCCAGAATTATTTGTTTCTTTGACTGCAATTGCTTGTACAAATGCTTTGTCCAAAACAGTCCCCAGCTCCCCACATATTGCACTTCACAGATTATTAAAACCAACCCTATTACACACTTACAGTGCACTAAATGTTAGGCAGGGATACAAATATTGTTTTTATTCAACACATAATGCACTTTGAGGCCAAAACCCAATGTTTTATCACCTGCACTGTGCACTACACAGGATGGATTATAATATTTGACATTCAGTCTCAGTGATTTGGCTGGGAACAAAATCAGGTACATTTTTGGATAGAAATATTTCCTTTCCCCCTAGGTCTGCTTTTTTTTTTTAAAGAAAGCCTTCCCTAACAACAAATATTGACCAGTCTATTTATATCATTGTTGAAATTTAGCAACAATTCATATTTGCAGTCTTAACACAAATGTGCAATTATACTCTTACCTCCAAATATAATTTTACCGATAGACAAAACTTGTTTGATGTATATTAGTTTCTACTGCTGTTTGTGAAATGATAAAACACAAAGCGTAAAACAGTACTCAGTTAATGGCCTGTGTTATGTGCATTGAAATAAAAAATTTGGATGAAAAAAAAAACAAAACAAAACAAAAAAAAAAAACCCACAGTATTAACAATGCACAAATATATACCCATGATCTAAATCCTAATGCTTTTCTATAATTTAATTAGAATTGTATTTTATTAATTTTTTATTTTATATATATATATATATATATATATATATATATATATATATATATATAGTTTTTTTTTTTTTGCATGACTTCTACATGTAACCACACTTAACATTGTTAGAAACCATGTAAGTTTTGGATTATTTCACATTTTTTGTGCTTTGAACCATGACATTCAACTATACTATGGACTGTAAAACTTCCATGATTAGTTAGCTGCGTTAGCTGCGCTATTTTCAGGCCAACCATGTCTTGACTGATTGTCCGACTCTGATGTAAGCGGAAAAACATGTAAATTAGATTTTTGGCCTTACTACTCCTCCAGGATGAGTAATGTCTGACTGACTGAATGAGTCACTACCGTTTGAGCTATGTTGACCTGTTTATATAAGAGCCTACACTGACTTCTTCAACATCCTTCATCTTTTCCATATGTGTCTGTGTGAGGGAGAGTTTAAGGGAAAGAGGAGGATTTTTCTGTCTCTTTGGGGCATGGTTTATTTCTTGTGTGAATAGGTTTTTTAAAGTGTAAGGAGGTAATTTTTTGATAAATCAATCCTTTACATATGGACAGTTGTGACAAATCCCAGAACATGAGGAGTAAAAAACATAGGAAAACAAGGAGGAAAACGTGCTCTTTTGTCCCACTATATAGCACCCTCACTGATCTGTGCTTTGATGAATCTATAAGTAATATTTATAGAAAAGCATTTGTTCACCATTAAATATTTCCAAGTTAAAGGTGAAGTTTCGGATTTTACTCAAAAACACTTTTTATAAAATTGGGATGGTTTTTCATCATTTGCTTGGGCTCGAGTCTGTTTGTGTGCTCGAAACCAGTCTAACGTGTTTACAAAGCCCCGGTTTTGGGTTACTTAAGGCGGATTGTCTCCAATTTTGGGTGATGGCTAACTAAACTAAACAACTCAAGTTACAGATGAGTTTCTATAGTAATTCCAACTGTCAAAATAACTTATTTAACTTTAGCCACATACATACAGCAGTTGTCTTTTTCCCCCCAAACATACCGTTCCACCTTAAATGCACCCTGTGAAAAGCATTCTGAATATAAAAATGTATTGAATACTTTATGATCATATGGATCATTTTAAATGTTCAGGCAAAATCAATCTGTTCCATGTTCCTGTTGTTTTGGGTTCAAGCCCCACTCGGAGTAAGTGTCTGAGAGGAGTTTGGTGTGTTCTTCCCGTGTCTGTGTGGGTTTCCTCCAGGTTGCCCGGTTTCCTCTCATGGTCTAAAACCACACGATGGTAGGTAGATGGATTAGCTCCTTAAAAGTACTGTCTTCTGATAGACTGGCTGTCCCCTCCAGAGTGTGTTCCCACCTTAAGCCCAATGATGTAGTGTATACTTAGGCCCAGCTTTAAATATCAGTATATTAAAATAAAAATAATTATTTATTTAACATCAGAAGTTAAATATGTTTAGCTTTGTTGTCAAATATGAGCTCTTAACCAGTTTCTTTCAGATGCTTTCACATACGGTACTGACATAAAAATTCTTTGTTTTAAAACTTTATCATCCAGCTATTAAATATATGCAAGAATGCATTTTATTTATAATTAGTATAATTAGCATTATTTTCTCTGCTGCAATACCTTCCAATAGAACTGTTTGAGTAACTGTGTCTCTGAAACACAAAAGTTCTGTAAATTTGGGATAGATAACTTACTTCCTAAATCGGGTAGTTGGCTGCTCAGTTGAACCAGGTGTGTGAGTAAAAAAATAATCACCCATCTGTGTAGTAGATCAGTTATCCAGGACTAGAGTTTGCTGCACCTGCCATAAACATTTCTACTTTGAGTCCACACTTGTAGGACACTATGAGGACAAAGAGTAATATCTACTGTGTGTGCTCTGTTGGAGTCAGTCACTGTTGTCTATCCTGGTGGTGGAACCCTATACACCTGTTTGAGAAAATGTTTGAAAAACTCTTTGAACAACAGTATGTAATAAAATGTCTTAAAACACATATGCTGTTGTATTTGAGAAATCCTAATTTGTACACCATCTGTTTAAAGTATTACTAAAATAAGAGCCATGCTTAAAGACTTTATCTGTGTTAAGTTATGCAACAACAAAAAGGTGTCTTAAATGTACTTACATTAGTGTGCAAAATTCTTATGCACTTGTATTATTTAAAATAATTTATCTTGCCAATAAATGTGGTACTTGTATAAAATTATGTGCATATGATTAGAATAAATATGAAAACATAAATACAGTAAAAAGTTACTAGATTTTGTTTCTTGTAAAAATAGTAGATGTTGTGAGCTAGTGTGAAGAACAATGTTTCCAGATATTCTCCTTTGTTACCATCCTCTCTCTATGCTTGTTTTTAATGACCAGGGGTAAGAAAGGACATAACATGAGACATGTGAAAATCAAGTACTATTGATGACAGATACGACAATCCACACAGCTGCTGCTCTAAATTAGATTTAATTTGACACATGTAACAATACAGAAAAAAAAAAAACATGGAAAAAGAAAGAGCGCAAGATGACTTGACAAGTCTCTACATTTAGAGCCCACAAAAAGGGAACAAAGGTTAATTCACATAGCCAACACACTTGCCTGCCTATCCTACTAACTTCCCTAAGAAGAAGAAAAAAATACGTGTGGCACTCGCCCCTTACCTAGTGTATACAACAATTAACTATCAGTACTGTTGGGTGTTTTACTAGCCTAGGGGTGTGGAGAGGAAAAAAAACAACAACAAAAAAACAGCCTTTCTGGCATGTAACACGCCCCTCCAAAAGAGAGCAAACATTCTTTTGTGATTTATAACCCACATACTTAAATTTTACAGAACTGCAACTTCTATCCTTAATGGGAATGGGACAATGCATCAGTAACCACATTATCAATACCCTTTTTGTGTCTAATCTCCAGGTTGTGGTCCTGAATGAGGAGAGCCCAACGCATCAGTCCCTGATTTGGGTTATAAATTCTGGATAAGAACACTAAGGCATTATGATCATTAAACACTATTACAGGCATGTCCGTAGATCCAACATAAACTTCAAAATATTGAAGTGCTAATTCTAAAGCTAAAGCCTCTTTTTCAACTGTAGAATAGTTTAACTGGTGTTAACTTGTGTGAATAATAACATATAGGATGATCTATACCTTTATCGTCCTCCTGTAACAGCACTGACCCAGCACCCACTGCACTTGCATCCACCTCCAATTTAAAAGGTCTAGAAAAATCAGGAGCAGCAAGAATCTGAGCATCACTTAAAAGCATTTTGACGCTATCAAATGCTTGAACACACTCAGATGACCACGAAAAAGGAACAGAAGGACTAAGTAACTTAGTCAGGGGCTCAAGTTTTTACAGAATCCAAAGGATTCAAAGGATCCAAAGGAACTTGCCAATATCCTTTTAATAAATCAAACTGGTTTACAAAACGAGCTGCACCAATATTATCTACACAACCATCCAGACGTGGCAATGGATAGGAGTCAAACAGTAACTGTATTAATGTTTCTATAATCAGTACAGAATCTAAAAGTACCGTCTGGTTTGGGGACTAACAAGCAGGGTGAACTCCATGGACTTTTACTAGGCTTTGCAAAGCCATGTTCCACCAAGTAATTAACTTCTTGTTTCATAAAACCTCTTTTTGTGGCATTAACACGACAAGGAGTCTGCTTAATTGGACTACTAGCCACAACTTTAATATCATGCTGTAACACATTAGTCTGAGAGGGAACATCACCAAATATTGTACGAAAGTTACCAACCAAGCCAATGATATCCTTTTTCTGCTTTGTCGTTAAATGACTAAGCTGAGAAGATAAATTTAACAATGCTTCAGAATTTGGAAGTCTGGCATTTGAAAGGGACTGACCACAGGATTATAAATTGTCCATGTCCTCCGCTGATTTTTGTGTGTCAGGTAAAACTGTAACCACTCCCACAGAAACTGAACTTAACACAGGGTCATCCCTGGAATGATAAAGTTTTAACATGTTAATATGACACACACAGGACCTTTTCCTACGCTCAGGAGTTCTGATGACATAATCTGTGTCACTTAGCTTTTTCTCAACAAAATAAGTCCAGAAAATCAAGCCGCTAAAAATGAACCAGGCAATAAAGCTAAAACCTGATCTCCAGGAGTAAATCTATGAAACACTTATCAAAAATCTCCTTCATATTTGTCTGTGCTGACTTTAGAGTTTCTCTAGCACCTTCCCATGCCTTGTGTAATTGCTCACAAAATGCACTGACATAGTCTATAATATGTTGCGGTTTCTGTGCAGCATTAGTGCACAGAAAGGACTCTTAAAAGCTTTAAAGGTCCCCGTACTGAATGAACACCAGTTCTGCTGGGCTGAAAGATAGCGATTCCTGAACAGCTTCTCGGGCAACGAACAAAACAAGAGGTACTCCCTCATCCCAATCTTTCCCTGTTTCAAGGCAAAATTTATGAAGCATTGATTTTAAAGACTGATGGAAACGTTCCAGAGCTCCTTGGGATTCTGGGTGATATGGGCTAGAAACTATATGTTTAATGTTAAGACAATCCAAAACCTGGGCAAAGAGTTTGGACAAAAAAATTTGTACCTTGGTCAGTTTGCATCACTTTTGGCAAACCAAAGGTGGAAAAAAACTTCACTAACGCTCGAGTTATAATTGGGGCTGTTATCATGCGTAAAGGTATAGCCTCAGGAAATCGTGTGGCTGCACACATAATAGTTAGCAAGAACTGGTTCCCTGACTTTGAATTTGGAAGTGGTCCAACACAGTCCACCAGCACTGGGCTCTCCAGTCACTGGGATAGGACATAATGGAGCTGGAGGAACAATCTGGTTAGGCTTACCAGCTCTCTGACAGATATGACAAGTACAACAATAATTAGCAATATCTTTCTTCATGGCAGGCCAAAAGAAGTGATTTAAAATGCGACGATAGGTTTTAGTAACTCAAAAAAGCTTCCTCTGCTTCATCTGCTCACCTATGTTAACAGTAGTAGAACCGAACTTCCTGTCTGAGTCAACACATAAGGAATCAGATATATCTATCACATCTTTCAGTTTGAGGGACTGGGCCCGTGTAAGTACACAAGTAGGATAAACTTCCGACTGTTCCTCTTTACTCTCATCTGGTACAGTAATAGAAAGAAGGGTATCTAAAACCTCTAAAATAGGCAACACCTTGCCACCTGCAATATCATTACCCAGAATAAAATGAATCCCACTGACTGGTAGTTGGTCACAAATAGCAACTTTAAATTCACCTGAGAGCAATTCACTATTCAACTGAACAAGATGTAAAGGTGCTTTATTGTATGTCATTTCAAGCCCCTGACAGATGGCATGTGAGCCACAATATGACTGATCTGAAAATGGTAATACATCCACTAAAATTTAAGACTGCGCTGCCCCAGTATCCCTTAACATTTTAACAGATATAAATTCATCAGCATCTGACAAGCGAACAAAACCATCCAACACAAAAGGATGGTATGATGGGTCTAGATTGGTCTCTCTTGGGGACATATCAGAATGCAATGATCCTACCAGAGCTACTCCTTTAGAAGGTGGCTTATTAGAGCTTACATCTTGATTAATCTGCCTTTCTAGCTTTTTCTTAAGCACCAAACAATTCACTGCAATGTGCCCAGGCCAATGACAATAGTAACATTCCTTGTTTTCTTGAGACTGTGGAGGTGAGCGGTTATGCTGTTATTTAGACCTGCCTTCTGACACAGGCTCTACATTTGACCTAAAATCCTGCTTATGAGTGAGAACAAACTCATCTGCCCAAACTGCTGCTTGTGAGGCAGTACTAACCGCTCGCTCATTTAAATATACAGTGACATGCTCAGGAAGACAGTTTTTTAACTCCTCAAGCAACATAAGTTCTCTGATAGATTCAAAATCATTAGCTTTACTAGCACTGCACCACTTATCAAACATGATAGACTTTTCCCTCTGAAATTTTACATAAGTCTGAGTAGGTGACTTACCGTGACCTCTAAAATGTTGCCAATATGCCTCTGGGACATGTTCATATGCTCGCAATATAGTAGCCTTTACAACCTTGTACTGTGAGCTATCAATATGTGATAAGGCAGAACAAACCTATTGTGCCTTCCCCACCAACTTGCACTGTACCAAAACAGCCCATATCTCCTCTGGCCAATGCAATGTAGTAGCAAGTTTCTCAAAAACACTAAAATAAGTATCTACCTCATTTTCCCTAAAAGGAGGGACCGCAGGCATGTATTTACTGATATCAATTATATTACTGGTAGCATTGTGCACGTCTGATTCTGTGGACATATTAAGACTCGCAACCGGTGCCTGGATACTAGTTTGCACCAACTCAGGTGCATCAGTGGGAGAAGTCGGGGCCTTTGCCTTAAGCTCCAACTCAAGCATACGTATTTCCTTTTCACACTCCAACTCCATTCTACGAACAGCCAGGTTAAACTCAAACTGTTGTGCCTCCGACCTGTCTCTTGCCTCCATTTGGAGTCAAGTTAAACGGACTTTCAACCTACCTTCCTCCGTAGACTGGGAATAGCCAGTGGAAACTGGAGAAAGTGGCTCAGAGCGGGGCAACGTAGCAGGAGCCTTCACCTCAGGCCACCCAGCAGTGGGAGAAGCCCCCTCCTCCTCTGATATCCTGGTTATAACTGTTCCCTGAGCAGGCACTGGTTCCATAATAGGTGAAGCCACCACTTCACATGGTGGTATCCACCACCGGTTGCGCAGTTAACACACCCAACTCCAACAGCCTCTCCATCAGAAGTCTGCGGACCTCTAACTTTAGCATAGATCTTGGTATTGAGACTTTAAAATGACTAGCTAAAGTAATTAGATACAGATACAGGGACTGCTCTTGATCACTTGTAATAGGACAGGATTAAGAGAGCAAGGAAAAAAGGGTGTGGAGAGGGAAAAAAAACAGACAGCCTTTCTGGCAAGTAGCATCCTTGATTATATGGATTTTTAAAAAATCACCAGCAAATTACATTTTTCAAAATGAAGTATATATTAATACAAACCGGATTCCAAAAAAGGTGGGACACTAAACAAATTGTGAATAAAAACTGAATGTAATGATGTGAAGATGGCAAATGTGAATATTTTATTCGTAATAGAACATAGATGACAGATCAAAAGTTTAATCTGAATAAATGTAACATTTTAAAGGAAAAATATGTTGATTCAAAATTTCACAATGTCAACAAATCCCAAAAAAGTTGGGACAAGTAGCAATAAGTGGCTGGAAAAAGGAAATTGAACATATAACGAACAGCTGGAAGACCAATTAACACTAATTAGGTCAATTGACAACATGATTGGGTATAAAAAGAGCTTCTCAGAGTGTCAGTGTCTCTCTGAAGCCAAGATGGTAAGAGGATCACCAATTCCACCATTGTGGTGCAGAATGGTGTTACCCAGCATAAAATAGCAAAGACTTTTAAGTTATCATTATCAACCGTGCATAACATCATCAAAAGATTCCGAGAATCTGGAACAATTGCTGTGCGTAAGGGACAAGGCCGTAAAACTCTACTGGATGCTCGTGATCTCCAGGCCCTTAAACGTCACTGCACCTCAAACAGGAAAGCCACTGTCAAGGAAATAACAGAATGGGTTCAGGAATACTTCCAGAAAGCATTGTCAGTGAACACTGGCCGTGCCATCCGCCGTTGCCAGCTGAAACTCTACAGTGCAAAGAGGAAGCCATTTCTAAGCCAGCTCAGACATTTGCACTGGGCCAGGGGTCTTTTAAAATGGAATGTGGCAAAATGGAAGACTGTTCTGTGGTCAGATGAGTCACGATTTGAAATTCTTTATGGAACACTGGGACACCATATCATCCGGACCAGAGAGGACAAGGATAACCCAAGTTGTTATCAACGCTCCGTTCAGAAGCCTGCATCACTGATGGTATGGGGTTGCATGAGTGCTTGTGGCATGGGCAGCTTGCATGTCTGGAAAGGCACCATTTAATGCAGAGAACTATGTTCAGGTTCTAGAACAACATATGCTCCCATCTAGACATCATCTCTTTCAGGGAAGACCCTGCATTTCTTAACAAGATAATGCCAGACCACATTCTGCAGCAATCACAATATCATGGCTACGTAGGAGAAGGATCCGGGTACTGAAATGGCCAGGCTGCAGTCCAGATCTTTCACCTATAGAGAACATTTGGAGCATCATAAAGGGGAAGGTGTGACAAAGAAGGCCCAAGACGATTGAACAGTTAGAGGCCTGTATTAGACATGAATGGGAGAGCAATCCTATTTCTAAACTTGAGAAACTGGTCTCCTCTGTCCCCAGACGTCTGAGTGTTGTAAGAAGAGGGGATGCCACACTGTGGTAAAAAATTGCCTTGTCCCAACTTTTTTGGGATTTGTTGACGCCATGAAATTTTGAAACAACATATTTTTCCCTTAAAATGATGCATTCTCTCAGCTTAAACTTTTGATCTGTGATTTGTGTTCTAATCTGAATAAAATATTAGATGTTGGCACCTCCACATCATTGCATTCAGTTTTTATTCCCAATTTGTTTAGTGTCCCAACTTTTTTGGAATCCGGTTTGTATGTTATACACTTAAAATTGTGGTTCTACAAGGGTCCTTTAGTGGACAAAATGGTTGTATATAGAAACCTGAACACTTCATCAAGCTTTTGCATGATTAAAGTATTCTTTGCATTGTGAAAAAACAGTTGTTCTCTAGCAATATTAAGAACCACTTTACCGTGCAAATAACTCTTTAATCATGCAAAAGATTCTTCAAGTATTCAGGGTTGTTGTTAAATTTTTCATATACGTAGAACCATTTTCTTTACTAAAAACACTTGTAGTTTATTTTTGGCTGATAACTCTGTAAATGAAAAGACAAGTGAAAAGACAAACTGGCTCAGTCTGGTATGCTAGTCTCTCTCTCTCTCTCTCTCTCTCTCTCTCTCTCTGATGCAGAGGCATCTGGAGTCTTTGGTGAGAACTCCAAACAAGGTTTTTACTTGTGATTGCTCCATAGGTGGGTAATATAAACATGTTTTTGCTGTTATGGATCACTTAAGGTGAAAAATTTCCTCTTTAGAAATGTCTGAATTTGAGAGATAACTAACTGCATTACCGAAAGTGCTACAATAATAAACAACTCGAGTTAAAAAATTAGTTTCTGTGGTAATTCAAACAATGAATAAAAAGTTGCAGATAATCTAAGCTCCATCCATGTACAAACATCAGTAAGGCTTTCCCTTTAAACAAATTGCTTCACCTTAAAAGACACTTAGCTTTGAAATGTATGAATCCAGAGAGATTTCTCACATTCTACATTTTATAAATTTATGGATTCTAGCATCCACAGGTGTGAAATAGATCTAACAATCAGTTCTATATATACATCTAATGGTCAGTTCTAAATGCTGTGTCAGACCGCAACAAACTACTTCTATAACTCAGAAAAAATGTCATGTTTGCCGCAGATATATAAACTGAAGAAAAGCAGCATCCTGAAGCCTAGCTTAGAGAGTGTTACATGCTGCAACTATCTTCTGTGGTAGAATGCTCATGGGAAAAAGGGGTTCCTGCCACAGTGACACATTCCTGAAGCTAGAGGAATGTGAATGTTTACGCTGCATTCTTGATGTTCACTGTCAAACACTATATATATATATATATATATAATGTGTGTGTGTGTGCGTGTGTGTGTGTATGAGATTGATGTTTGAATAGACATGTTTTTGGAGAAAGAGAGAGAGGTTAGCAACCAACATAATAGTAACATGGAGAACAAACTGCTCTCTGTTCATTTTCACTTGTTAGAGACATATTTTATGAGTGAGTAAAACCAAACAACCCTCCCCACACACACACTTCCTTCCTCTCTTACACCAGACCCTGACAGGCTGAGCTTAATTAATCCCTGCCGGGGCTGCTCCAGATGTTAATGCACATACATATACGGGTGCTAAGGTGGCAATTTGTAAATAAATACATGTGCACATGCGAGTAAATGAATCCAGAATTCAGCCTTTCATATAACATTTAGTGTCTTTTCTCTTGGCTTCATATCTATATATTTTATATTTATACTTCCATTTTTTCAAAAACAAAAAATCTGTAGTGTTAATCTTAGCAAGGAAGCTCAGTCTTTTTTTTTCACATTCCAAGAAATCCCAAACACTATCAGTGATTTTGAGGCATGGGCTCTGTCCAGTCCATTATTAATGGCCAGTCCATAATTAAGCTTAATTTTACTCCTTTTATTCTTTCCTTGATTCTATCTCTAATAAAATCTCATTGTTTCTAATGTTATGTTTTTATTGTGTGTGAGATTTTAAGTCAATTTTATTTTTCTAGCTTCAAAATATGAAAGTATTTGTGTAGTTACTACTAAATCACTATTTTTAAATGCTTTGCATTTCTACAATAACAATAAAATATACTTTTGCTGAGGTAAGCCAGGCTTAGAATACACATTATAGAATGTGGTCAGGATAACAAGAGGTAATGTGAAGTCAGAAAGTGATTCTCAATTGCAAAAAACACAGCAGCACATTACATGCCTGCTGCAGACTCAATAGTATGGCATGGACAAATATTGGGTGACGTTATTTTAATTCTAAAATACTTTTTGAAGTATTCAAAATTCTTTTGGAAAACACTACTGTCAGCAAAATTGTTCTCACTCTCTTCTTCAACTTAATTGACCTGTACAATGATGCTAGTAACATTTTGAAAAGTTGTAATGACTTGCATCAAATACTAACAAAATCTCATTGATTGCATATCTTTCTGCATTATCAGTATTGCAAATTACCATATGATGATGATAACAGGTTAAAAAAAAAGCTTGGGAAGAAAAACATTCATGAAGCTTTTAATGTCCTGTAATTTCAATCTTTAAATTCCAGTTTATCTCGTGGACATATATCTGTCCATCACTGCTTTAACCAGTGGATGTGCCCTGGATGTGGCTGGATGGTCCCTTACCTCCTAAATTCAGTCCCTACACCTACAACAACCACATGTTGCAACTGTGGTACAAACAATCAGAGTATATATTTTGCAGCACAGATTATGTGTCAGGGTGTGAGATTATCCTGCTGTGGGAAATAGGCCTATTACTACCCTCTGACCTCAAGATGTTTTGAGAGGGTGAACAATGAAACAAAGGTAAGAATTTTGTAACTTTATCCTTCTCGTTTACCAATCAGTTTCAGGGTTTCTTTCACTGGAATATGATTCTTAAAGGGCCACTGACAATATGGGGAAGTTGCAGTTTAAAGATCATTTCCAAATTACTTACAAATAATATAACTGTGCTACATAATTTATAATTTTGTTTACTCATTTTCATATTAATGTGACCAAAGATAATATCAGCTGTATATTTCATGTCATTTCCTTAAAAAATAATAAACATCAAATCTCTGTGTTAAAGCAAAATGGGACTACTTATGACCAGACCTTTATTAGGGATATCAGAGGGAAAAGGGTAGACCTGCAGAACTAATGTAGAGGAATCTGAAGAATTTGACAGAGTCTTTGTATTGAGAGTGTGTGTGTGTGTGTGGTGTGTGCATGTGTTTGTTTGTGTGTGAGTGAGAGAGAGAGAACTATGATGAATTAAAGCACGTGTAATAAAATTTTAGGCAGTCAGTTATTAATGTATTCATATTTTGTAACTGCTTTGTCATGTTCAGATTTGCAGTGGGTCTGAAGTCTACCTGTGACAGTAAGACTGCTGATGACTTGTTTGTCAGTAGGGATGTCTCAGTCATGTATTTCTGCACTTGATCCCAATTTCAGTGGTTTAATACTTTCATGTTATTAAAATTAATCCAGTGTATACGCTTCACAACTGAAAGTCTCTCCAATGCCATAAGGAAAGAAATGCCTGCATCCAAGCTGTTGCTTAAGGTTGCAATCTGAAATATTCAACCCACTCACCTCCAAAGATATTATAATGATGTAGATGAAAGATAATGACCATAAATAACAAAAAAAAAAAACATTAAACAGTATTAATAGTAAATTAATAATACATTTATTGATACCGTGTTTCCCCGATAGTAAGACACCCCCGATAGTAAGACGCAGTGTGGGTTTTAGGGGGGTCGGCTAATTTAAGACGTACCCCGAAAGTAAGACATAGTAAACTGTACGTTGGAAAAATATAAGCCATAGTACCGGTACCTTTTGCTGCATTAACTGCGGAATGCGGACGGATCTGGAGCCGAATGAGCGGAGGGATGTGGCGGCCGCGGGAGCAGCAGTAATGTTGTCCGTGGTCCAACACGCAGCCATGGTTGTCATGGAATAAATCTGTTTTATCTTCCAGTATAACATATTCAAACTGTTCGTTCTTACCGTTTTTCATTGTTTTACATGTTATACATGGAAATACCGTCATGATACGGTTGTAACAAGACATTCTTGGCACTTGCTTTTATAAAACTGTTTTATGGTGAATACCATACTGTTCAGGTTGTTAATAAATGTTAATTTTATGGTTAAAACAAAAATCGACATTTTTTACCAATATAAGACATACCCCGAAAATAAGACATAGTGGGACTTTCGGGGGTAAAAAGAATGTAAGACACTGTCTTACTTTCGGGGAAACACGGTACATATTTGAGTTATTTTGACAACAGAATTTGACTTAAGTTAGAAGTTAAAATGAAAAATGTAACTCTTTTAACACAGGTTCCTGTGCACTATTATTCAACACCAGTTTAATACATTAATACATTTAAAACATTTAAATAGCTTTGGTTAACTTGGAGGTGTGCTTGGGGTCATTGTCTTCCTGGAAAGTCCAATGATTACCAAGGTTTAATTTGTCGACAGAAGGGCTCTTTAAAATGACCTGGTATTTCTCACATAAGTCCATGATGTGAGTTACATAATCAAGATTGCCAGTTCCTACTGCAGAAAACATCCCTACATCATCAATGACTCACCTCCATGCTTGACTGTGGGAATGGTATTTTTCTGGTCATAAGACCTTTCACACTCTAGACATGCCACTGGTCCATATGGCCTAACAGTTTCTGTTTGGTTTAATCAGTCCATAGAACTGTCTCCTGAAATTCCGTAACTTATGAAACTCCATATTCTAGTCGACTTTTGATGATCCTTGTGGTCAACAGTGGAGTGGGTCATGGAGTCTGGCCATGAAGTCCTTGTTTATTCAGTGCACATCTTATAGTTGCCACTGAAGCACTTGTTCCATCCTTCATCATGTCATCCTTTTGGTGTCTTGCACTCTGTGATGATGTACAGTACCTGTGACACATCACCAAGAGAAACCATTATATGTATACTTACCTGTACTTACTCACCTGCATACGGGTCATGTGAGAGGGAAAAGAATACTATCTCTTGATGCTGAGTTTTACTTACCTGGTTGAATCCATTCTCCACAGATGGAAGGGAGAACTAGCATCTAGAAGAGGGAAAATATATTTGTCAGGGTGGTGTGATGAGTAGATTCAGGGAGGCGGACACACTCGCTATAACACGGAAGGTTTAATAAAGGGGAATAACAAAACAAACGGACCTGAAGTTAAACACGAAAACACGGAATAGCACTAAACTGGACTGGGGCAGGAAACAGGCAGGAGACAACGAACGAGGCACGAGAAACATGAAACCCAATACACAAGGAAACAAAACGAGCAAGAGAAACAACAGAATCCACAAAGAAACAAACAAACTCAAATTCAAAATCAAAGCAACAAAATGACCGATACCAGGAAGTGAGGGAAGAGGGCTTAAATACATGAACTTAACTAGACACACCTGACACAGATAACGAGGGAAAAGAAGGCGGAACATAGGCGGGACAAAGGCGGAGAATGAACATAAACAAAGCCATGTGCAGAGACAGGAAAACAGCGAAAAGAAAGCCCAAAAGAAAGGAGAAAACAAACCAGAAAGTGTCAAGGTGTGACAATATTAACTAATAAATATTGATATTATGAATGAATGTTAAACATGCCATGGCCGTAATTGAATCTTGGTACAGTTGTTAGTTCATTGTTATTTTTATTGTTTATGAAACTTGTGTATCCAAGATACAATAACATTTACCTCTTAAGGGAATGGTATATTCTAGGGGGTGGGGCTACCTATATATATACCACACAAGGGGAAAAGAGGGGAGACTCTGCTAGACCGTGGCGAGAGAACATAACTTACGTGTATAATAAGACCCAATTGATTTGGTTGTCATTATCCTTTTTTGTCTTTGCTAATAGAGAATTTTATTTTGTTAATTTTTTTTGTTGGAGCACGCGTGTATATATTGTAAATAGTAATATAAAGTTTGGTGTGTAAATAAAGGTGGAAGGGAACCAAAAATCGAACCTCTTGGTGTTATTTCGAGTCGACCTTATATCCTCTCAGGCCTCTCGCCCGACTCTACCCATAGAGGACACCTCCCACCATTACACTTTGCGATGATGAAGGGGTGAGCTTTATCACACACTCACACTGGAGTTTTTGTTGAGTTGTCCTAACTAAGTTGTTACCTTGAATTTCGTCATAGGTGGGGATCATATGTGCATGACATCTGAAGCAACCTATACGTGTTGAATAATTGTGACATGGCTAACTTAAGAAAATATATTGTTAAACATAAATACTATATCATGCATTTTCTGTTCTGATTTTATTTATCACTCAGCTCTTAATGAAGTCATCCAAAGAAGAATCTTGTTATTTGAAAAACTTGAATTGAAAAATCCTTAAAATCTTTGGGGGGTTGAATATCTTTGACTGCAACTGAAATATGTATAATGCCTGGCCCACACTATAGGATAATCAGGCAGATTGTGAGGCTGATTTGCTCCTCCTGACAATTGCAAAGATCTCTTGATTTTAGGGGATTGTAAATTAAAAAAAATTTCCCTGATTATTTTGTAGTGTTGGGAGTGTAAAATACAATCTTTACTCTTCCGATCTTCTCTTAGTTCAGTGGCGACAACCCGATATTTTGAATCATAAATATGAAATGTTCAGGACTTACAAATAAGAATCCTGTAGTTTTGGATGGACGCAGACTGTCAGGTATAAAGCACAACGTTAATGTCATGCCTGAAAGACAGTAAGCCAACAAGAACTGAGCTGGGGTTATAGATTCACTGCCATTCACTGTGGTTTTTTTACATCTAGTTTAAGAGAAACTCCTGCCTGCTCTCACAATGCAGCAGTTGATGAGAAACTCCCATGAGGTTTAGAGGACCAGAATGTTTTTGTGTTCAATAAGGGTGATATGGAGACTATGAAGATGGGAGTGCATCTGTTGCTCTGCATACTTGTTTGCCCCCTTTTGCCCTGGTCTTTACCTCTACATGACATGTCAAACCCCTACATGACCACCACAGAGGCAGTTTGATTTGCAATGATTTTTAAAATGAAATTTGGCTACTTTCATATGCGGTACCTAGATCTGATCCAGATCCAATCCGTGGCAATGCTACTCTGTCTGAACAGCTAGATCGGAATTCATGTGACTTTCACATCACTCTGGCCATTGGGAATGATCTCCAGACTATGGTCCAAAGCATTTTTGTTTAAATTTAAGGTTGTCAACATTTATGGACATTTATAGAATTTATGAGAAAGCCTAATGCCACATTTTACTATTTGACTGTTACAGCATTTCTGACAAGTTCACCACTGCTTTTCTGTTTAACATTACATGAAAACATGCAATACCGTGCTATTGACCAGCCAACCACAAGAAATGGCAAGACATGTCACCACTGCGACATATATATATATATATATATATATATACATATTATGGCAAGCCAAACAGGAAATATTTAATGAAAGTTGATATATATAGAATGAACTTTGATATATATAGAATGAACGCTGATATATATAGAATGAAAGTTGATATATATAGAATGAACGCTGATATATATAGAATGAAAGTTGATATATATAGAATGAACTTTGATATATATAGAATGAACGCTGATATATATAGAATGAACGCTGATATATATAGAATGAAAGTTGATATATATAGAATGAACGCTGATATATATAGAATGAAAGTTGATATATATAGAATGAACTTTGATATATATAGAATGAACGCTGATATATATAGAATGAAAGTTGATATATATAGAATGAACTTTGATATATATAGAATGAACTTTGATATATATATAGAATGAACGCTGATATATATAGAATGAAAGTTGATATATATAGAATGAAGGCTGATATATATAGAATGAACTTTGATATATATAGAATGAACGCTGATATATATAGAATGAACTTTGATATATATAGAATGAACGCTGATATATATAGAATGAACTTTGATATATATAGAATGAACGCTGATATATATAGAATGAACACTGATATATATAGAATGAACTTTGATATATATAGAATGAACGCTGATATATATAGAATGAACTTTGATATATATAGAATGAACGGTGATATATATAGAATGAACTTTGATATATATAGAATGAACGCTGATATATATAGAATGAACACTGATATATATAGAATGAACGCTGATATATATAGAATGAACTTTGATATATATAGAATGAACGCTGATATATATAGAATGAACTTTGATATATATAGAATGAACTTTGATATATATGGAATGAACGCTGATATATATAGAATGAACTTTGATATATATGGAATTAACGCTGATATATATAGAATGAACTTTGATATATATAGAATGAACGCTAATATATATAGAATGAACTTTGATATATATGGAATGAACGCTGATATATATAGAATGAACTTTGATATATATAGAATGAACGCTGATATATATAGAATGAACTTTGATATACGCTGATATATATAGAATGAACGATTTCAAAATAAGAGCGGACAGCGCGATTGAAAAAAAAAATCATAATAAAAAAAAAACTTTTCAAAACAGCTCTCGTGCCAGAAATAGATGACCAATGGGCCTAAAACGGCCAGGAGGCCGCTATTTAAGTATGGGGGATATATAATGAACGCTGATATATATAGAATGATTATGGCCAAGGATTTCCGAACCATTCTGGAGGATCATGTGCATTCAATGGTTCAAACATTGTATCCTGAAGGCGATTCCGTGTATCAGGATAACAATGCACGAATACACACAGCAAGACTGGTGAAAGATTGGTTTGATGAACACGAAAGTGAAGTTGAACATCTCCCATAGCCTGCACAGTCACCAGATCTAAATATTATTGAGACACTTTGGGGTGTTTTGGAGGAGCGAGTCAGGAAACGTTTTCCTCCACCAGCATCACGTAGTGACCTGGCCACTATCCTGCAAGAAGAATGGCCTAAAATACATCTGACCACTGTACAGGACTTTCTCAAGACAAATTGCTGCTGTATTGGCCACAAAAGGAGGCCCTACACCACACTAATGCATTATTGTTGTCTAAAACCAGGTGTTTTAGTTTCATTGTCCAACCCCTGTATGTCAGCTTTCATTCTATATATAACAGTGTTCATTCTATATATATCAGCTTTCATTTTATATATATCAGCGTTCATTCTATATATATCAGCTTTCATTCTATATATTTCAGCTTTCATTCTATATATATCAACTTTCATTCTATATATATCAACTTTCATTCTATATATATCAGCTTTCATTCTATATATATCAAAGTTCATTCTATATATATCAACTTTCATTCTATATATATCAGCGTTCATTCTATATATATCAGCTTTCATTCTATATATATCAGCTTTCATTCTATATATATCAACTTTCATTCTATATATATCAACTTTCATTCTATATATATCAGCGTTCATTCTATATATATCAAAGTTCATTCTATATATATCAGCTTTCATTCTATATATATCAGCTTTCATTCTATATATATCAACTTTCATTCTATATATATCAGCATTCATTCTATATATATCAAAGTTCATTCTATATATATCAGCTTTCATTCTATATATATCAACTTTCATTCTATATATATCAAAGTTCATTCTATATATATCAGCTTTCATTCTATATATATCAACTTTCATTCTATATATATCAACTTTCATTCTATATATATCAGCGTTCATTCTATATATATCAACTTTCATTCTATATATATCAACTTTCATTCTATATATATCAAAGTTAATTCTATATATATCAACTTTCATTCTATATATATCAAAGTTCATTCTATATATATCAGCGTTCATTCTATATATATCAAAGTTCATTAAATATTTCCTGTTTGGCTTGCCATAATATGTATATATATATATATATATATATATATATATATATATATTTCCCCCATTTTTTTGCATGGTATATCTTGTTTTACACTTTAGTGTGTGTGTAATTAATTTTAAAATAAAGAAGTTATTTATAAGAAATTGTAAATAATTGTTAAGGGTATAAGTTCGGAGAGGGTGTTCTAAGGCTAATATACGTAAGCTTGCGAAAGCGCAGCAGTATAGTGTTTAGTGACATGTATCTTTGTCTTACTGGAATTCTGTGAAGCTGCTTTGTGACAACATCAGTTGTGAAAAGCGCTATATAAATAAATTTGATTTGATTTGATATCTGTTATCTTCCTGTTAGGTATGAAGAAACAAAATATCAGTTTATAATGAACTAAAATCAAAACATATCAGATTCTAATATTTGTGTTTTGATGTGTTGGAAGAAAAGAAAAAAATATAAATAAATAAAATCTACATTCTCTGGTACTGTTCATAACAAAACAAGGAAATGGGTTGTTCTCTGTTTTTCTGTTGCAGGAAAACCAATTAACGAAATGTACACAGACCTTCCTATGTTAGTCTGTCCTAGATTTGTATTATTGAGGCCTGAATGTTTGAACACACACACACACAAAATAATATATATAAACATTCAAATTTATGAATTATGCAATTGCACCTACCTAAACCCCTGCCCCCCTTTTCCCTCCCTTCTCCTTCTCACCCCCCCCCCCCCCCCCTCAGCAGCTATAGACTGTGAGGTAGGGGACTGGGGTGCTTGGTCCCCATGTTCGTCTGTGTGTGGTGCAGGCACAACAGATCGAAGTCGTCAGGTTACCACACCGCCTCGCAATGGAGGCTCACCCTGCCCTGATTTGAAGCAGCGCAGAGGATGCCTTGCACACATGGATGCCTGCAGTGCTGCCAAAGGTAATTGTCTGTTTGCTTATTTAATTGTGTTAATCATAACAATATTCAGAGCAATGAGAAACACTGTAATCCACATTCAGGCAAAACGTGCCAAAAGTTTCTGCTTTATATGTGTGTGTGTGTGTGTGAGAGAGAGAGAGAGAGAGAGAGAGAGAGAGAGAAAGATTGAGAGGGAGACATTAAATGTGATCTACATTCTGAGTTCAACAGTAGTGATGCTGTGTTTACAATACTAAATAAAACTTCTAATACAGTAAAAAGAAATAAGGGGATTCTTGACCAAATTTAAAAATAAAATCAGTTTCAGAATTATCATAATGTTGATAGAGAGAACGAATTAATAAATTCTATTCTAAAATTTCAAGGGCATTTTGAAAGGAAAGAAAGAAAAGATATTGGTCTGTAGGTGCTGATGTCCAAGCCTTCAAGAGTTGGCTTCTTTCCCATGGGGACCACTTTAGCAGTCTTGAAAGTGCATGGCACATGTTTATGACAAATGTGATGAAAGGAAGGAGGTTTGTAGCAATCATCTGAAATAATGTGAATGGAATAGGGTCTAGCAGACAGGTGGCTACCATTACTGTAGCAATTGATCAAGAATTGTGTTGACCCTGCTCACAGGGAATATTCCTACAGTACTGAGTAAAATTAACTACTAGGTCGAATAATGTTGTAAATAAAACATTTTAATCTAATGTCCAAAGAATGCTTGAAAGATATTTGTAAATTATATTTCTGTTGGTATAAGCTTAAATATTAACAATAACCTAATGTTTTAATTGCAAAATTTAGAGGATTTTTTGGACATTTTGTCAGGACCACAGATAGATTATGGAAAAATATTTTCTGAGGAGGATAAGCTGGGTTAGGGATAGATTAGGCTTAGATAAGGGTCAATAAAGTCAATCCATTATTTTTTTCAATCGTACAGATCCAGTTGTAGTAAGTATCCTTTTGTAATACAATTAAGAAGCCCTTTCAAACAAGCTATAAATGTGGGAAGAAAATTACCATCTTCCTAACATTTATATATTTCTTCTCTTTTTCTTTTAATATTTTTCAGAGGTGGCCAAAATATTGCCCGATTCATTCAAGCGAAATTTTAAGGACCCCTGGAGACGACCCCACTTGCTTATAAGGGAAGAGAAGAAGAGGTAATCACCAGTGGTGGACAGTAATGAAGTAAATGTAATTTGTTACTGTACTTAAGTACTTTTTTCATGTATCTATATTTTAAGTATTCCCATTTTGGGTGACTTTATAGTTTAACTCAACGACATTTCAAAATCAAATATCTTACTTTTTACTCCACTATATAATGAAAATCATCCATCCATCCATCCATTATCTGTAACCGCTTATCCAATTCAGGGTCATGGTGGGTCCAGAGCCTACCTGGAATCATTGGGCGCAAGGCAGGAATAAATCTCCTGGCTCCATACAGCTCTCTTTGCTGCACCATTGTTAGGATAAGGACAGATACAGTTGGATCACTGAAACAAGCGAACCGAAGTTTTTCTGCCTAAAACCAAGTTTAAAGGAAAGCTGACTTTTTATTTTAACTTTTGTTATTTTGTATTTGTCAGCAGTGCCTACTATTTATTCATATTACAGGGTTTAGTGAACTGTAGATGTCATTCATCACTCAAAACCAAGTGTAAGAATCAGAAAACCGGTTCTGTCCAAAAGACAAATCCAAAATGCAAAACAGTATTAAGCAAGTCAGAAAAGCTAAAAACATATTTAAGAAACAGATGGCTAAAAATTGCAGAAATAGCTCAAAAAATAGGCCTTCATTGCAACTATGAAGACAAAACAGAGAGGTTAAAGGAACTCTATGTATTTCTTTTTTACCTTAAACATACAGCTTCAAAATTATTGTGATGCCTCACTGAGCTGAGAACAGAGCCTCGGTCAATACTAATCCTCACTCAGTAATGCAGAAACTGCATATATTTCCTGTGTGTTCCCTCTCATTGTTGTGAGTCTTTTTTTTCCATATTTTTTCTTTGTATAACCTTTTAATTTATTCTGTGATATCCAAACCAATGTCTGAGGAAATCTCTGGCTGGAATTTTGCTGCTGTTTGCAGTTTCTGTAGCATGGAGGAGTTCATATTTATGGCTTTCGGCGGTTCAACTTGATCAATGTTCATCTGACTGCAGACCAATCACACTCATTGCGGTCTGCATTGATGCAATGTGTAGTTAGGGTGTTTTAACACCTGCACTTTTTCGTCTGGTTAAATCTAACTCTGGTTCATTTTCACCCTTGGTGCAGTTCACTTGGGCATGTGTGAAAGAAGTAATTGCACTCAGATGCAGACCAAGACAACTGCACCGAGACCCTTGAGGGGAGGTGGTCTTGGTCCGGTCCCAAAAGTACTTTGGTGGGGTTCGTTTCTGGTGAGAATGTAATTTCATGTAACCTCAATCTGACCCAACAATAAGGTATACACTGCAAGTGAGTGCTAAATGGCATCCATAGCCCGAGTGTGCTTTGCGTATTGGATGCAATAGGCAGGTAAACAGAGAAGTGGTAAAAGTTTAGCCGCTAATCGAAATAATGGATCAGAAATGCACTAGTACAGAAATCAGGACCTTCTTCCTGTGTTTACATTCTTGCTCCCGCCTCAGTTAAGTCTGACTAGTCAGTGGTGAGAATATCTTTGTGGTTTTTGGTGCGGTTGGATTTTTTACAGTGTGTGAAAACAAACACTTTTATGAGCTTGGACTGATTTGGACCAGAACAAATGAACTACAGGTGTGGAAACACCTTTAGATATATTTCTAGAGGGGTGCAAGTCAGGCTATGATGTATGGTTCAGTTCAATACTTGCCCTACGGTGTGGGTGTGATGCAGAGTCATAAATTGGGCTTAATACTCAGGAGACAGCGACCTCAGTTAGTTTTGGAGGGGAAATAACTTGGATGTATAAGACAGCTGATATAACATTCATTGTAATTAGTCTTCTGTAACAACTCTTTCTGTTGTGTTCATAAGTGTCAGACTAATTAATGACATTCTATTAAAAGACCAGTGAACCAAGCGTTATACTAGATTCTTTTCACCTACAATGCATTTCTTGTTGATTATGCATGAGTCTTATTACAAAAAGTATAATAGGACATTAGAACTATAATAAATCCTGGTACTTTTACTTTTGTTACCTAACTACATTTGAAGGTAAATTTGTACATTTACTCAAGTGGAGATCTAAATTGAGGACTTACTGGAGTAATATTTTACTCCATTTTATGTGGAAGTTTATGGTCATAGTTTGGAAGAAAGGGATCATTCTAAAAGAGTGGAGAAGAGCAGATGGTATACTTATCCCTAAGGAGAAAGATGCTGTGGGTATAGAACAGTTTCAGCCTATAAGTCTTCTTAAAGTGGAGGGTAAGATTTTCTTTAGTGTGACAGCGTGGAGACTTGCTGGTTATTTGAAAGCAAACAAATGAATAACAAAACAAAAGGCTGGGGTTTCTGGCTTTACAGGATGTTTGGAACATAGCAGCATGATCTGGCATCAGATTCAGACAACATAGAAAGAGAGTAGAGATCTACAGGACATTCAGTTTTGCTTTTTTACAGGGGAATTTGTTACGTTATGGCAGAGGTTAGAAATATGTATAATGGCTGGATGTAAGATTTCATCATTAGCATTTATGATGGCAATGAATGTATTAATCAGGCCCTCTAAGTCGTAGGCGGAGAGAGGTTGCAAGATGGTACTAGGCTTCCCCCAATCAGGGCTTACATGGATGACATGATGACCCTGATGACTACTGTGCATTGTACACTGTGGTTGCTGGGGAAGTTCAATGATAATCCAAGGTTGGCTAGGCTGAAAGTTAAACCAAGCAAGTATAGTCTGTCGATTGTCAAAGGAAACTTGTATAGGAAAGTTTTTGGATGGAAGGAGAAATGATTCCTACAGTACTGGAGAGACCAGTGAAGAGTTTAGGTAGATGGTATCATTCAAGATCTAAATGATACCAACCAAGTTGTGGGAATAAAGACTGAATTGGTGAAGGCTATAAATAGCATTGATAAATCATGTCTGCCAGGGAAGTTGAAATTGTGGTGTCTGCAGTTTGGCTTACTACCTCATATTAGATGGCTGTTGACAGTTTATGATGATTCGATCACAGAAGTAGAGAGGATGGAAATTGTTATAAACAAGGCTATAAGGAAGTGGCTAAAGGTGCCACAGTGTTTAAGTAGTGTGGCATGGTATGGGAGAGGGCTACTGGAGCTACCACTCACAAGTTTATTTGAGGAATTTAAATATGCAAAGGTGAATCATGAAATGATCAGCAGCATCACAGGCAAAACAAGGCCAGTGACTTTGGTGGGAGAATCTAGAGAAGCGGAAGGTCACTTGGCAAGAATTGTGGGTGATGGAGGCAAGTCGTATTAAGTTTTTGCTTAGAGCAAGTTATGATGTCCTTCCAACTACACAAAATCATGGACAGTGGGTAGGTGAAGACCCTAATTGTAGATTATACAGGGGTTGGCACGCTATCTATCTACGCTATATTCTATCAGCTTGTAAGGTTAGTTTGTCGCAGGGGAGGTATACATGGAGACATAATCAGGCGCTAAGGGCTTTAGCATGTTTGTTGGACAGCAAACGCTTAGAGGTAAATGCAATAAACTGCAGGTCCCAGAGTACATTGCATTAACTACATTGAGGCCAAATATGGTGCTGTACTCTGAAAGTAAACGGAAAGTAAACAGATACTTCATAGAGTTAACTGTTCCATTTGAAGATGCAGTAGACGAAGCATTCGAAAGGAAGAAGCTGAAGTACGTAGACTTGGCGGCTGAGGTGAGGGAATGTGGGGGCAGGCACAGGTTAGACCAGTGGACATTTTAGGGGATTTGTAGCCAAGTCTGCCATATCCCTGCTTGTGCAGTTCGGCATCAGGGGCCAGAAACTAAGGGCAGCTGTGAAGGAGTTATCAGGAACAGCTGAAAGGTCTAGTCAGTGGTTGTGGATAAGGAGAACACAGGCTAGTTGGAGAAATGCACTGTAGAGGTGCTGTTGTGGTGGTGGTGATGTAGCATGTAAAGATCACATGGAACTGGTGGCACTGAGCATGCATTAACGGTGAGAGTGGGGCTAGATACAATCTTAGTCACCGGGGGGTCAGTGTGGCTAGCTTGGAGGGGGTGGGGACGGTAGACTTTACTGTTGAGCCTTCTGGAGGTGTTGTGGGCTTAATTCAGCAAAATATTGACAAAGGGAGGTGCCTACCTGCTGACCTCTGTGAAAAGCTAGTGATGCAGTGGGTGGTTTGGGTACTCACGTGATGGGCTCAATGTTAATGTTAAGGGTAGCTGATTGCTGATCGGATCATAAACGGCCACAGCAACTTTAGGGTGCAGCTGTAGGATTGGAACAATAGAAATTATGTGGCTGCCAGTAGGACGAGAGTGGGGTGGGCCATATGTGAAGCTCTAATGGATTGGCATAGGATATTTTACATCTTATCTTGTGTATGATTATAATTACGTTGAGTATCTATACTTTAACTCATGTCCATGGTTTGTATACTTTGCCCACCAATGGTAATGACACAATTTCTCTAACAGTCCTCATAGTTTAATGATATGTTTAAAGGTATACTCCACTGACCAATCTTATTAAAATCACAGTTTATATGCATGCTACACTAATACAATTATTCGCATGGGCAGAGTACCACTTAGTATTCACATCACTGGTGTTTACTTTCATCGAGAGGAAGGCATCATGCTTAATTCACACAGAGTTAGAGTTAGTTCCCTAGCAGTCCTCAATATTTTAAAAGTATTTTAGCTATAATCTGTCTGTTTAGTAAATGTAGTTTTAATAAGCTTGAACATGGACCACTCTTGAAAGCACTTTGATGTTGAAAAATATTGACCTAAGACAACCTGACCAGACATCACACTGCCCATTATCTTAGTAATGACATGGAACAATGTGACACACATACACACACACACACACACACACACACACATCTGAGAGACATGTGTTTTGGGGAGGGATGTATCCTTTGAGCAGATTTACTGTTAAAACTCAATATCTGTGTTTTGACTGAGAGCACAGAAGAAGGTTGTGTGCACACTCTTATAATTGGGGATGTGGCTGTGTTCATAAATAACTAATCACATTCAGACTGATGTTAAATAGTAGTCATTACACACCTGCCTTCAATTAAAGTGAGATTTTTATTATGTTTACTTAAAGTTGCTGGTCATAAAATTAGGATATCTCAGTAGTTCCATTCAAAAAGTGAAACTTGTATATTATACTCATTCAGTACACACATATATTTCAATTGCTTATTTCTTTTAATTTGATGATTATAATTGACAACAAATGAAAACCCTAAATTCAGTATCTTACCAATACAAAAAAAGGATTTTTAGAAATTCTAACTGAAAAGTATGAACATGAAAAGTATGAGCATGTACCTGTGCACAACCCAAGTTATGGTCTTAAACACATTAAGAAAGCGAGCAGTTCTACAAATTAACTCTTGACGAGGTAATGACCTCATGAAGCTGATTTAGAGAACACCAAGAGTTTGCAGAGCTGTCATCAAAGCAAAAGGAGGCTACTTTGAAGAATCTACAGTATAAAACATATTCTGATTTGTTTAAAACTGTTTTTGTTTACTAAATATTTCCATATGTGTTCTTTCATTGTTTAATTTTCCTTTATATTTCCTAAGTCCTTTATATTTATTAACAATGCAGAAAATAATAAAAAATAAAGAAAAACCATTGAATGTCCAGACTTTTGACTAGTACTGTACCATTACAATATGTGAAAAAAGATGTGGGCATTTAAAACATTTGACTGGTACTGTATGTTTGGTGCAAATACAAGCCTGCACATAACCAAAACACATAACATGCTGTATAAATGCTGGTGGTAGCATTATGTTCTGAAGCTTATTTCTTCAGCTGGAACTGGGGCTTTAATGAAGGTTAGGGCATCATGAACAATTGCAACTATGAGACCCAAAGCATACCTCCACATCAACCATAAAATGGCTTCACCATAAGAAGATCAAAATTCTGGAATGGCTTGGTCAGAACCCAGAACAAAAACCAATAGAAAATCTGTGGGGTGACCTAAAGAGGGTTGTGCACAGGAGAAGCCCTTGCTATCCGACAGATTTAAAGATCTTTTATGGGTGAGATCACTGTCTGTTTGCAAGAGTGCAAAAACGGCACTAAGTCGAGCAAGTCAGACTCAACAAGTTCATAGAATCAAGAAAACCGAACGAAAACAGCGACAGCGAGAGCAGAAAATCAAGCACTGTGCTCGCTTCCTGTAGCTCTGCGCTCTCGTTTTACTGCGTGCTCCAGTTTGTTCCTCGCTTCAAAAATTTGAGTTCGCTTCTCAAAAATCTGCTCGCTTCTCGGTTTTAACAGGAAATACATCACAGATTAAATACCTGGTAACCTATTCCCTACATGGCTTGTGGCAAACTGCAAACGGCACTTATATCTTTCTTTCAACAATGGTTTTCTTCTTGCCACTCTTCCATAAAGGCCATAAAGATGTATGGAGTGAACCACTTATAGTTGTCCTGTGGACAGATTCTCCCACCTGAGCTGTGGATTTCTGCAGCTCCTCCAGAATGACCATGGGCCTCTTGGCTGCTTCTCTAACCAGTGCTCTCCTTGCCTGATCTGTCAATTTGGGTGGACGGCCATGTAGGTAGGTTTGCAGTTGTAGAATACGTTTTCCGTTTTTGGATGATGGATTGAACAGTGCTCCCTGACATGTTTTTATGATCTAACCCTGCTTTAAACCACTCCACAACTTTACCTCTGACTTGTCTGGTGAGTTTCTTGGTCTTTATGATGCAGTTTGTTCACTAGTGTTTTCTAACAAACCACTGAGGCCTTCATAGAACAGGTGTATTTATACTGAGACTAAATAACACACAGCTCTATTAACTAATTAAGTGACTTCTGAATTCTGAATGGTAATTGATTGCGCTGGATTTTATTTAGGGGTAACAGAGTAAAGGGGGCTGAATACTTTTGCACATCACACTTTTCAGATTTTTATTTGATTCAAATTTTAAAACCATGTATGATTTTCGTTCCACTTCATAATTATGCGCTACTTTGTGTTGGTCTTAATCACATAATCTCAATAAAATACATTTAATTTTGCGGTTGTAAGGTGACATAATTTGAAAAGGTTCAAGGGGTATGAATACTTTTGCAAGCCAGTGTATAAGGGTGTGCATATTAATGCAGCCATGTTATTATAGGTCTTTTTTATTTACCCCACTAAAGATTTGTTTGATTTTCAATTGAATTTTACAGAATATATGTCAAATTGTAAGTGGAAATATTTCTGAAAAGAAGAAATCTTGTTCTCTTGTTCTCTTGTTTACAAAAAAATAGACATTTTAAAAGGGGTGTGTAGACTGTATATACAGTGTATAAAGTATCTGCTTTTCATGTGTAATTGTTCTGTGTGTTGCACTTTTAATAATCGAATGAAAAAAATAGTTTCTGGAAAAGAGCTGTGTTAGTCCTGTAGGGATTTTGTTTTTTCATGGGCATAAGTATACATGAACAAAGTTTTTGGTGAATTAAACATACCAAAAATTATTTTTTTATATCTTCCCAAAGACAAAAAATTGTCTACTTTATTTTACTAATATTGTTCGCCTCTCAATGTAGAATGGGCAGGCCTTCAATTGGTAAAGCTTACATAACCTTTAACCTAGCCAGTCACAAGGCTAACATGGCTCTATCTTCAATCTTGCCTTTGAGCCTAGTCATAGCCAGTTTCACATGGAGTAAACCCTGCATTCTTTCCAAGCTTCACATGAAGTGAACCTTGTGTTCCTTCCATGCCTCACACTGAGTAAATCTGGCACTCATTCCAAGTCTCATGCCGATAACCACGGGGCTCGTTCTGATTCTCATAGCATGCACTATTATATTGTATATCGATATATAGGCTAGTAACTCCATTACTGGATCAAAACCTGAGTAAACCCTAAATATCTGTGAAATCACAGCCGCAATTCAAGTAAAGGCTCAAGGCTGTGTGTGCTGTCATGGATTTTTCACTAGAGATAGGGGGCAGTTAGTAATCCACATTAGCAAGAATATTAAGACCATGCCCACCTACAGAGATTGGACAATGGAACTGAAACACCTGGTTTTAGACCACAATAATATATTAGTATGGTGTAGGGCCTCCTTTTGCGGCCAATGAAGAGTCAATTTGTCTTGGGAATATACAAGTTCTGCACAGTGGTCAGAGGGATTTTAAGCCATTCTTCTTGCAGGATAGTGGCCAGGTCACTATGTGATGCTGGTGGAGGAAAACATGTCCTGACTCGCTCCTCCAAAACACCCCAAAGTGGCTCAATAATATTTAGATCTGGTGAATGTACAGGCCATGGGAGATGTTCAACTTCACTTTCTTGTTCATCAAACCAATCTTTCACCAGTCTTGCTGTGTGTATTGGTGCATTGTCATCCTGATACATGGCACCACCTTCAAGATACAATGTTTGAACCATTGGATGCACATGGTCCTCCAGAATGTTTCGGTAGTCCTTAGGAGTGACACGCCCATCTAGCACAAGTATTGGGCCAAGGGAATGCCATGATATCTTACTGGAATTCTGTGAAGCCGCTTTGTGACAACATCAGTTGTGAAAAGCGCTATATAAATAAATTTGATTTGAATTTGATTTGATATGGCAGCCCTAACCATCACTGATCCACCCCCAGGCTTCACTCTGGGCATGTGGGGAAAACAGTAAAGGTGGACTCATCAGAGAACAATACATGTTTCACATTGTCCACAGCCCAAGATTTGCACTCCTTGCACCATTGACACTGACGTTTGGCATTGGTATGAGTGACTAAAGGTTTGGCTATAGCAGCCCGGCCCTGTATATTGACCTTGTGGAGCTCCTGACGGACAGTTCTGGTGGAAACAAGAGAGTTGTGCACATTTAATTCTGCCGTGATTTGGGCAGCCATGGTTTTATGTTTTTTGGATACAATCCGGGTTAGCACACGAACACAGTTAATCTTGTTGGATGTGTTTCATCCTTCTTGGTGGTATGCTGACATTACACTGGATACCGTGGCTCTTGATACATCACAAAGACTTGCTGTCTTGGTCAGATGCGCCAACAAGACATGCACCAACAATTTTTCCTCTTTTGAACTCTGGTATGTCATCCATAATGTTGTGTGCATTGCAAAATTTTGAGCAAAACTGTGGTCTTACACTGCTAATTGAATCTTCACACTCTTACTGGTGGAATATGCAATTAATGAAGATTGGCCACCAGGCTGGTCCAATTTAGCCATGAAAGCTCCCACACTAAAATGACAGGTGTTTCAGTTTCATTGTCCAACCCCTGTACTTCTCAGAGAGATTTGATGAGTGCATTTTGGTGAATATTGAAGAGAGTTTTAGAATTTTTCTGGTTGGTATTGTCTATTTAAACATTGCAGAAAGCTTCAAATATCACTCATTTCAGTGTATTATATATATAATAACTAATCAGAGTCCTACTCTTCTAAATATTTAAATCACAGGGTCAGATCCAGGTAATGCAGGTAATCAAGGCTATAATTGGCCTTACATTCTGGTTGGGTAGGTAGGCCCCCACTCCCCCATCACTGCATATGGTCCTTGATATATAGCACAGGTGTCTGTCAGGTGATGTGAGAGATCTGGAAGTAGTCTCATCTGACCTGTTAAACTGCTCAGTTACATCAGTGGCAGTATAGAATATAGCGGTGGACTTTCTCTGAGGAAGCACATGTGTGCATTAACACTCCCAAGGCTGATTCACTGTATGTACTTGTGGGAGATACTTGTGTGCAGCAGTTTTCAGATTTAACATCAATATATGACAAGTAAATTTCTGCATGAGTACATTTAAATTTTATAACATGAAATGGCTTTCTTGGGACACAAACTTACCACCAGCACACACACACACAGGATTAATTGGTTTGAGGTCCATTTGAGCTAAACAGTCCCATGCAGGATCATCCTGCTGTGAAAAAAAAAATCAAAGACAGGGTCTAAAGCAAGATGCTTCAAAGTAAGCAACATGAGTGGGGAAAGCTACAATGAGGAGACAGTAGCATATACTGGATGGCTATATAAAAGAGACTGTTGCTCTATTTGAAACTGTGCCCTATTCACTATATAGGTTTCCACCATTTTGTATTAGTGCCCAAACCAGTGGACAATTTCAGTACACTCAAACAATTCAAAGATGCACCGCAAAACATTAGCAGATATTAGTGGACAGCTGGTAACTATAATGAACTGTGCTGTTCAGTAAAAACATGCATGGTGTATGTAATCTGTACTACACTTCTGAATTCAGTTCCCTATAACAGTGCACTCACATAGTGAGTAATATAGGGATCAGTATATAGGGAATCTATACACAGTGTCTGAGTCCTGAAAAAGTAACAGGAAAGTTACTCCAGAGTTGGGAAATTTAATGAGGAAAAATTTCCTCCTCCTGCATAGGCCAGCATGTTGTGGAATATACATGATTGGTTGTAGGGTTTAAGAATTTTGCAGATACTGTGGGGCCAAACAAATAAGACATTTATGTGTCAAGAAGAGAATTTTACAGTCAATGCAGCATGTTAGTAAAATAATGGAAAATTAAGACAAATGAAAAAATGAAATGAAAAAAAAATGAAAAAAAAATGAAAAGTGAACAAATGAAAAAAAATTTAAAATAAGCCTCAAGAAATCTTGGACTATGCTAGCAAATATGAAAACAAATATCAATTTGAATCTAGTTCTATAAGCACATATCAAGGTTGAATTCCTTATATTCCTTTGAGTGCTTTTCCAAAATTTAGGAGGTATGAAAAACCAGCTGCAAGTCATCCTAGGTTTCTGCAGTAAAACTGCCCTGCCTATTCTGGACAGATAAGACCAGCTGTAAGTTATCCAAGTGTTTGCAGTAAACCTGCCCCATCTATGTAAAGTATTCTTGACATATTGTAATGCTCTAACAGATCAGTAAAATACTGGGGTCAGGTCATTAAGAGCTTTAAATGGCTTAAACAAGACGTTAAGACAATCCAGGTCATAACTATAAGCCACTGTAAACTGAATAAAACTGGAGCGACACGTTAAAATCTTATCTGGTAAACATTCTGGCTGCTGCACTCTGAACAATTTTGAGTCCATTTAAAGAGCCAACAACCATTCACTAAAATATCTGTCTTACCTATAGATATATCAAAGCCATGTTGCTGGGTGCTATTTTCCAGACCCATTTCAGTAGACTTGTCTACTGATGTCTTACAAGCAGATAACATTTTTGGAAGCAGTTGAAAGCAGCTGTTTGACTGTAGTGTGGGAGAAGAGAAGACAAAGGGGAAGTCAGGGGAGGAAAAGACAAGAGGGGAGAAGAAAAGATGGAAAATGGAAATAGGAAAAAGCTGTTGTCATAAGTACCATTCTTTTTGTCTCAGGCCTTGCTCAGAATCATAACATCCGTGTGTAAACCTGGCATTTGGGATTAAACATTCTCTGTTTCTCTCTCTGTCTCTCCCCTGCAGTTACTGTGTGTACATGCGTGTGAAGCAGGTGAGTTCAGCATGTAGATTGAAATTGTGGAGCACTCAGCTCATCCAAGAGCGGTCTGTGTGTGTTGAATGTCAGAGTGATGCTATGGCAACTGACAGTCGCTGCCAAGGAGATGGCCTGCAGAGCATCAGGTGAGCTTAATGAAAACACACAGAGAGAGAATGAGAGAGAATGAGAGAGAGAGAGAGAGAGAGAGAGAGAGAGACCACTGTAAAAGCTTAGATCACTGAAAAGAAAAGAGAAAAATGTTCTTAAATCCAGGCTTTAAATCAGAAATCATTACATTGTTCTTCCATCTGGCATATTTCTGAGTGAAACAGGACATCAGTCTTTGAACTGGCTGGCTTATTATTATAAATAGAGAGGGAGGTAAAACATGATGTTACCACTTAATGTTATATTTCCAAGTGGGGCACAGTAATTGGATTTAAATCAGAGATTTCTCACATACAGAAAAGTCACTATTAACACTAATACCTGAATTAAGATATAAAAATTATTATTTTTCATACATCGGTGAAGTAAGAATTGTTTTTTATAGAATATATATTACTATTACTGCATAGGTTCAAATAGTCTTTCAAACATTACCAATACAAACAAACAGAAAAATAAATGAATAGTCGACCTGGTCTGATTTCATTTTGCCACATGCACTTGACCACATCACACATAATGTCTACTCTTGATCCTAAATTCTGCATACACTGTGAATGAATATAACATCAGAAGTGACCCATATTTATACATGATCAACACCTTGGCAGTTTGTCAGTCTAAGCTTTATCAGTTTTTGACTTTGGTTATCATCTTCACATTTCATCCATCATGCAAAATAAAGGATAGTTGGCACTTGGAAAAAAGGGGTATTCTCAAAAAATCACCACAATTTGCTTTTATCTCTCCCCTTAGGACCTTCTGGGCAGCAGCATCAGCACCAGGCTGCTATGGATCTTGGATGAGAGAATCTTCAAATGAGAACTGTCACTGTCCCCGTTACTCACTATTGTTTGTCTGAATAAAACATTTTTTCAAATTCATGTGTTGAATAAAATAGCAGTTCTCAGAAAGCTAAATGGGATCTTTAGAATCTGCTGTTCTGGGAACTGGTATTCTTCTGCCCTTGTATCGTGACTAGAATTCACACAGAGCAGCACCCCCTTTCACAAGTCATGTGTTATATAAAAAAATAAGCAGTAATGGTGTCCATGTACCTTCCAGTTTTTTCGTTTCTGATTCTGATTTCCTTCTGATTCTAGAAAACCGAGAGAGGCCCGTTTTGAATGATATAATGAAAGGTTCACTGACCTGTCTCTGTTCTTTGAGAGTCAACTCCTAATCACTAAATATGTTTAGACTTCATTCTGCCTGCTCTCATTGTGCTTTTTTTTGTGCTGTTCTTATATCGCAAGATTAGAAATGGAAAACCAAATAAGGAAATTTACACATATGTAACGGCCACATAATCTACATTTCACTGGGGGGGGAAAATATTAATTAAATAAAAATCAATTCCTCCTTTTACTTCTTACCTCTGTAACTTTACTATCTACCTCCAAAGGCACTTGTCTTAATGCTTTGCATCTCTTATGTGGATGTCACGTTATTTCATGCCTTTTCTACTTCTGTATACATAGTCAGTGTATGAACATTTTGTATCATTTGCATTTGAATGAGGCAGTGCCTTCTGGTTGCAGTTGCTTTTGAATGTGCCCTTGCACATTAAGTGCTGATATATGTGAAATACATACACTTGTTTGTGTGTGAACGTTTCTTCTAGTCCTTGTATCCATTGTGTATTTCACTCCTTTTAGGAGCTTGATCTTCTACCTTATTGTAGTTGTTAATTCCAGCTGTGATATATTGGAAGCATACTAGGCTTTGTAATGACAACATATATGCCCAATATTTTATTTAGCATTATAAAATTAATGTGTGCCAACACATTTCAGTACACTATACAGTACACTGAGTTTAAAGCTCTGTTTAAATTTTCACATAATGGCAAATTAAAGTTACACTATATTGCCAACTGTTTGTGGCAACCTGCTCTCCAGAATATCTTTAGAAAAGGAAAGGAATGAATAGGGTGTTTGTTCTTGATGTGCCACAGTCACAAAGCTGCAAGGCATAATACCTCTTTAATCGACACTTGCCTTTGAGTAGAACCAACATATCATACTTTCTTGCTTTGCTGTATGGATTATACAAGCTGTGTGTGAATAATTGGATTTTTGTGTTCACGATGGGTTGAGTTCACTTTAAAATAACTGATTTCACTAAACATAAGGAGTGACTACAAATGGTTGGCTATTAAGTGCATTTTAGATTCTTCATCTTGTTTTTTTGTGCTTATTTTGTTTGTCAATTTCATCTTTTGCAATTTATTCATAATTTTTTGTTGTATCGTTATATTTTCTTTTCTGTTTTCTCTTTGTGTTTGTTTTCCTTATCACCTAATAAATGTCTTACATTCCAGTGTTTTTAGGTTGTCTTTAGAACCTGCTGTTTTCGTTTTCCTTCTCTTCAGCTGGATCTAGGGAGATAAGGTGCTTAAACTCCCCCCGTACCACTATTAGGAGCTGGCGACAGTTGACCAAACCAGATATTAACTCTAGCTACATGTGGTTATTATAGTTCAAAGAGGTAGCATGTGTATACACTCACATGTGTACACTCCAAAATACGTTCATCTCTAAACATGTACTTTGAGGCATACTTGTCATTCTCAACATTTCTTTCAGACAGACAGCGAGTAGTGCATTCAACTAAAGATATAGAGCAATTTTACCTCAGTTAGGGAGGTAAAACTAATTTCCTGCCAAAATTAAAACTGAAATTAAAACAATAAAATGTACATGCAAACACCGTTTTACCTTTAATATTTCAAAATATATGTGCAAATATGACAAAATTAAAAATAAATGAAATAACTTCATTTGCAATTTCATTTTTCACTCAAGTATGTGTCAGCACTGACAAAATAAAAAAAAAATGTCACTTTCAAAACTATGCTGGTATTTCATAGTCAAATCTAAAATGAAAAAGCTAAAGAGGAACATAAAATTCAAACATCACTTTGCCTTTGCTTTTTCTTCATGAACGGGATAATAGGTCAAAATGAAAATAAAAATGTAACGTATTTAGGTTTTCATTTTCAAATGCAGTATGCAACAAATTAGAGAAAATTCAAATGAAAGAATAAAAGTCAGTGATATTTTAACATTCTGTTTTCATTTTCATTTCTAGGCTGAACAGTATGCAAATACATGCTGATTCTTGCATGACCCACGCCGAACTGCTGGGCGAAGCCTTGGCGATAGCAAATCCGTACTATGGTTTACATATTAGGACATCCTCAGACCTCAGCGTCAGTACTCAGGCATTGAACTCAGGCATCATTCCTTGTATGAAACGACTTCAAGTCTCAGGAAAACCATCATCATGCCCCAGAACTCTAATTATACATCAGGTGTATATCTAATTGTACATCAGCCTGGTGTAATTATACATCAGGCTTCAGAGCAAACAGCCCCGTATATATATATATATATATATATATATATATATATATATATATATATATATATATATATATATATAATATTGAACAATAAAAATAAAACGTAAGTGTAGTCTTGAACTTGAGGAATAAAAGTGGAAATCTTGTCATGAGCTCCCTTTTAACAACACTGACATCGGAAATGCTAATGTGTGTCCAATATTGAATATAAAAACCAAGAGGCTGTGTTGTCAGTGGCATGGACAGCGCTACTGTTGTTGGATATTCTGATTGTGTTTTGTCTGAGGGAGTTTGGTCTGTGGCTGTTTGCTCTGAAGCCTGATGTGTGTGTGTATACCAAAATATATCTTTAGATTCTTGTGAGAGATGCATAAATAACAATAGGCACATTTTTGAGGCCCAAGCCTTTTTTTTCTGTCCATTCACGCGTTCTGCCATTCATATGTTAACAACATTTTAATTCGGCAGCTGTCAGTAGATGATTAGCCTCCAAGAATATGTGTGAAAACGCATTGTTTATTATAAACACAGAGCACACGTACAGAATTCTTTTCATACTGAGGAAGAATCTTCATCAATTTCCAAGGAGGTTCTTCAATTTTCAGTGAAACAGTAGTCTCACTTGCATAGTGGGGACCATGTCTCGCGTTTGAATGCCTAGTCTCCTTGTGAGGAGGAAGAGGCGAGGCCTCAGCTGCAATTCATGCATCAGATGCTGCCTTCTGCAACATCACGGTCTTCCCAGAGGCCACAGACTTTTCCTTTCTAGTCAGTGTAGTATTCACATTGGTGCCATGAATACCGGCTGCACACATGTTGGTGCAGGTACATGTGCAGGTTGAGATGGAATAGATGAGGCATGCTTATGAGGAGGTAATCGGACAGATTCAGGCTGGTCAGGTGTCCATACAGGGTTACATACAGACGAAGCTGTTGTATTCGGATCAGTCCTCAATGCAGGACTTTGTGACGAGCCATCAAAACAGGTTCACATGCAGGGGCTGTAACAGACACAGAAGAGAATGTCAGAATAGATGTATGCACAGGAATTTTAACAGACCTGGACAGGACAGATGATGATGCTTTAGAGACAGGAATGCGCTCCACTGGAACAGTCTTTGCCGTTCCTGGTGTTTGAGTATTTCCAGCAGGAACCTGTGAGTTCAAAAGGACAGGTGAAGTAATCGCGCCAGAAGCTGGAACTCTGGCAGAAAGTGAAGAAGTATCCAAAGCAGGCACCGTTTCATGACCTATAACAGATTTCGCCCTCACAGCAGCAGGAGCCTCAACTCAAACTAGCAGAGAGGAAGCAGACAGCAAAGGCATGCTTAGACTGAACAACAGAATCGGCTGCAGTCATTTTAACCCTCTTGGAGTCTGAGGCCTTTCAGCCATGTCTGAGGTGATCTGACATGCCTTGATATTTTAACAAAATTGCGCCTACCTAAAAAAATTGTTGCTCAATACTGGGTGTGTTTGGTGTGGTGTCGACTTGCTGGCAACCGGTCTGATCTGGCAACCCGTTTGGCTGTTCCTGTACCCGTTTAGAAGAAGCTGTTTTGATCGCTCGGTATTTCCTGTTTACTCGTTTCTACTGTTATTTCTGTATTTATATCTGTTTTTATAACCTACTAACCATCCATAGATCTATCTTTTAGATTGTCTCCGCAGGAATATTTATTAAAGAGGCACTAAAACTGCCACCGGACCCTGGAGTAACGTTCTTGGTGTAAGTTACTAAAATCAAATAAAAGCGGTAAGTACCTGCAATTCCATGGCTACTACTGGCTGTTTTGCCTGCTCAGAGTGTGGCATGTTTAGTTTAACCCCCTTTTCCACCTCTAGCGACAAAGATAGTGGTTGTGTTTGTACTAAGTGTCAGCTAGTTAGCTCTCTGGTGGATAAAGTGGACCAGCTAGAAGTGCGCATCCGGAGCTTATTGTCAAGGGATAAACAGCGAGATTCAGTGTTAGCAACTCCGGGTGCCTTAGGGAGAGTTAGCACCCCCACAACTCCGGCGTTAGAGCCCTCACAGCGGGGTGAATGGGTGACGTCTTGGCATCATAGCCGGAAAGCTAAGGCACCCGTTGAGGAGCCTGTTAAGAGTGCTCTGGTTATAGGAGACTCTATTGTTTGACACACGAAATTGGCTACTCCTTTAGGGGCGCCAGCAGTAACAGTTAGCTATTTATCGGGAGCCAGAGCGCCGGATATTAGTGGCAACCTTAGACTGTTAGCTAATAGGAGATATTCGAGGGTAGTCATTCATGTAGGGGCCAATGATATTCGTCTGCGGCAGTCTGAGGTAACTAAGGGTAATATTACAGAGGTGATTAAACTGGCCCAGACGATGTCCGATGCCGTAATCTGCTCTGGTCCCATACCAACGCGGCGTGGCGACGAAGCTTACAGCAGACTTTGGGCGTTAAACTGCTGGATGTCCAAGTGGTGTTCCAAAAATCAAGTGGGCTTTATAGACAATTGGTTACGTTTCGAGGGCAAGCCTGGTCTTATAGGTAGGGATGGTATCCACCCCGCGCGGAAGGGTGCTGCCTTATTTTCTTGCAGCATAGCACATAGTCTTTTAGTTAGTCAGCAGAGTAGTGTAGACAGCTGCTGACAATCCAGAGCCGGGACAAGGCCACAGACAGACAGGCTAAACCGACCGTCTGTGAACTGTCTTGAGGCGTCACCCAGGTTCAACTGTATTGAGACTGTGTGTTTCCCCCGAACTAAATGTAAAAGTAGAAAAACAAAATCAGCCTGTTTCAGCAACCTAATCAATATTAAATCATACACAACACCTAGCAGCAACACCTCAGAACTAAAATTTGGGTTACTCAACATAAGACCACTAAAATCAAAAGCACTCATCGTAAATGATATTATAAGTGATCATAAATTCAATTTTTTCTGTCTCACGGAAACGTGGGTTAGACCAAATGAATATTCAGCACTAAATGAAGCCACCCCCCTAGGCTATAATTATGCACATAGCCCAAGAATATCAGGCAAAGGAGGTGGAGTATGTGTAATTTACCAAAATACCCTAGAAATTAGTCTAAAACAATGTGACACCTTCTCTTCTTTTGATGTTCTCTCCACTATTATTACAAATCCGGTCACAAAAAAGGACGTATTTTTATTATGCAACATTTACAGACCACCAGGACTTAGAATTTCTGAAAGAATTCAGCGATTTTGCTACAAACCAAGCGGTGTGCAATCATAAAGTTATAATTGTAGGAGATTTCAATATCCATTTTGAGAAGGAAAGTGACCCACTAAAAAAGGCATTTACCTCAATCTTAGACTCTATTGGTATTACTCAAAATGTAACAGGGCCTACACACTACTGCAGTCACACTTTAGACTAAGATCTGACACTAGGTCTTAACTACTGTGTAAAAGACGTGAAAGGCTGGATGTTGCGTAACTTCCTCCTTCTAAACAGCAACAAAACAGAGGTCCTGCTTTTGGGTCCAAAAGTGGCAAGAAATAAATTATCAGATTTAATTTTAAATCTCGCTGACTTTCCAGTTAAACCTGGTTCAGCAGCAAAAAATCTTGGTGTCATAATTGACCCGGATTTATCATTTGATCAACACATAGGCAGTATCACTAGGACAGCTTTTTTACATCTTTGCAATATTGCTAAGATTAGAAATGTCTTATCCCTTCAGGATGCAGAAACATTAGTACATGCCTTTATTACTTCAAGGCTTGCCTACTGTAACGCACTACTGTCAGGATGCACCAGCAACAATTTAAGATAACTTCAACTAGTTCAAAATGCTGCAGCCTGGGTCCTCACTAAAACTAGAAAATTTGAACATATTAGCCCAGTTCTATCATCTCTTCATTGGCTGCCTGTTAAATTCCGCATTGACTACAAAATTTTGTTATTAACATATAAAGCTCTACATGGGCTAGCTCCTGAAGACCTTCAAGATACAATTTCCTATTATGAGCCTCCACGTTCACTCAGATCACAGACTACTGGATTTTTAATTGTTCCCAGATCTCAGAAGGCCTCAGCTGGGGGAAGAGCCTTTTCTTATAAAGCCCCCAAACTCTGGAATGATCTCCCAGAAAATGTTCGGGACTCAGACACAGTCGCAATCTTCAAATGTAGGCTAAAAACTCATTTGTTTAGTTTATCATTTGGTAGCTAATGCTCCCCCATAGATAAAGGCGGCAGATCCGGGGGGTGCATGGACACAGGGAATTATAGTAAACTGAGACGCTGGTGCTGTCGTCCCGCCGCTTCTCGCGATCACTCAGGTTTGTTGACGGTGGAGCGGAGGGATGCCAGTGTTTCAGGATGCTCCCATGATTGTGTGTCCTTCTGGTTCTCTCCTTTTAGTTAAAGCTGTCATAGTCAGATCTGCCCGAGTCATTAGCCACACTCTGGAAATTTTCATATTTTCTACTTTACAAACACAAAACAGTTCAAAACGAATTCCATCCCTTTACATCTTTCCGAGTAAACGACTGCCCACCTGTCTGTCTGGACACTGATGGATGACTGTCGAGTTCCTCCTCCACGCTTCAGATCAGCTGCCCATGCTCCTGCAACCACCAAGTGCCTTGAAGCTGCCCCTACACTGAAGTTCTCACGGACTACTAACTATTATCACCAGTAGATTGACCAGAGGAGGATGGGTCACACCTTGTGAGCCTTCGTTCCTCCCAAGGTTTCTTCCTCAGCTGGGGGAGTTTTTCCTTGCCACTGTCGCCCCTGGCTTGCTCAGTTGAGGGTTTTACATTTTGTTATTACATTTCATGTCAAATGTTGTCCTACTGGAATTCTGTGAAGCCACTTTGTGACAACATCAGTTGTGAAAAGCGCTATATAAATAAATTTGATTTGATTTGATTCCCAAAAAGCTACACATGCTAAATACATAGAACACACATTCACAAAACAATAATATACAGCAATAAACAGTCCCCACTCAAACAACATTCATTACAAACAAAACCAAAACAAACAAACAAACAAAAAAAAATAATAAAACACAGTAAGAAACTGTCGGAGTCCTGCTTGTACACAAAATGGGTAGTACGGCATTCTTCCAGCCCACTGCATTGCAGGGTTCCCCCCCCTCCAGCCAGCAGATGAGATGGGGCCACCCGCTGGGTTTTACTGTCCCACAGGAAGGCATCAATACCTGCCTTCAGTCTGCCCTACAAAAACATGAGCATAGGCAGGACTGCATCAACACTGTTCCTTCCTACATTAATACCTAATATTTTAATATGATCCACTTTCTCTTTGATTGGCACTGTACCATCCAAGGATGCAGCGGATCCCAGACATAACAATTTCGACTTACCTGTATTCAATTTTGCACCTGATGCGCTACCAAAGCGACTCATGAGCTCAAGAACTGTAACAATGCTCTGAGCATCCCTCATGATCATGGTCGTGTTGTCAGCATACTGGAATACCAGGCTAAAGGTACCCTTACATATCTCTCCTTCTACTTCTTTTTGAGCTCTGCTTCTTACCCATGCCCCTTTCCACTTCCGGTCCTCTATAATTTCTAGTTTCTGTTCCAATTGTGTAATTTTATCCCATTCTCTCTACCCTCCTGCCCTTGCTCTTTTCAAATCCTCCCTGATTTTATTTCTTCCCTTTCCCTCCAGTGTTTCAACATTGCCCCATACTTTTTAAAATAGGTTTTAATGTTGTATTTGACATTATCCCACCACACCCGTATGTCCTGATAATATAGCCGACCTGGCCGAGAAGGATGTCGTTCACCGCTAACTTAAAGTGATTCGTTCAAAAAGGACACATTCATAGCCCACACTCCAGGTGCCCTCTCTACATCATTCAACACCACCTTGATGGAGAGAAAGGAATGGTCACATACCTGACAGACGTCATCATATCGATCCATCTCTGAGGACATAAAACAAGGTCTATTCTACTTTGCTTGAGAGAGCCCTCTACCCGCTGTTTTCAGGAGAAGACTCTCACCTGCATTCCTCTTTCTCCACACAACAACCATTTTTCATTCGGACATCAGGACCCTGAGTGCTGCTCTTCCTGTGTCCGAATGAAAACGCATCCCCTCAGCCAGGTCTTCTCACCCCTATACAGTTTTAAAATCACCTACAATGGACACCTTGTCCCAGCCTCCCAACTTCTGATTGAGAGCCTGGAAGAAGGTAGCTTTCTCACTTTGTTCATTGGGGGCATGTAGACTGACTAAAAGCAAAAAACTTACCACCCTGCCAGAAATATCCACCCCTATACATTTACTTATTTGAACATGGAATGCTTTATTTGCCTTTTCATAGGAGCCCCCCCTTGTAAGAATAGCAACTCTATCTCCCAACCCACCAAACTATTAAATAATTCCCCATCCCATTCCCTCTGTACTCTGTCCTTCGTCATAAGTCTGTTAAGAGTCCACTCCTCTTCTTCCCTCGAACTGTCCGTTGTCCTCATTACGGGACAGAGATGATATTTTCCTCCTGCACATCCTCATCGCTAGCACCTTGTTGCTGCTGTTCCCGATGCCCTTGTGACTGCCCCTCCCTTGGTGTACTTGTTTATGTCTTCATAGATGCAGTTAATAAGGGCCCTATTACACCCTTATTAACTGATCTGGATCAGTTTTTCCTCTGGCAGATCCGCATAACAGTCATCTACGGATAGCGGATCGAATCCTGGTTCAGTACGGGTTTGTCACGCCTTCTGTCAGTCCTGTCAGTCTGTTGTCCCCGCCATGTGCTTTATTTGCACATGGCTCTGTTTTGTTTATGTTCTAGTCTCCGCCTTTGTCCCGCCTCCTCGTTGACCCGTCCTTCTCGTTATCTGTCTCAGGTGCGTCTCGTCAGTGTCTTGTATTTAAGTCCCCTTCCTACACTTCCTGTTTGTTGGTCATTGTTCTATTGTTCCGTGTATCCAGTCAAGTCTGTCGTGTTCGTTAGTCTCTCCGTTGTTAGTTTTCACGTTGTCGCTGTATTTCCTTTGTCGTTTCGTTCTTTCGTCTGTCTGTCCCGTTAATCCTGTTCTACTCCCCGTGTCCCGTTTATCCTGCCTGGATCCCCGTTTCTTGTCTTTTGTTTACAGTCTCTTTGTTTTGTTATTCTTTGTCATTAAAAGTATCTGTGCTTTAGCGAATGCGTCCGCCCTCAGTCAGTCCGTCCCTCGTTCCTGACAGAATGACCAACCGCCAGGACGCAGCTAGTACAGACAGTTACTTTCGGAGACTAGGAGAAGTCCAAGCGTCCATAATTCGTGCAATGGTAGCCTCTAGGACTTCAGAAGAGCCGAATTATGGACAGAAGGACTGCTACAGCGGGAGTTGCCGGCTCCAGCTCCTGCCTGGCGCTATTCCGATTCCTAAACCTGAGGAGTCGACTCGTGAATCGAGTAGTTGCGCCAGCGGGAGTCGAAGGAGCCGGCGGAAGAAGCGTGCTGGAGTTCCCCCCTCGACGGTGGATTACCCCCTTAGGTCCGGGGAAATTTTTGGGGGGGCGTTAAGGATAGGGGCTGTTAGCCTCCAACGTCGTGACGACGGAGTTGGGGCTAACAGAGGCGCACCTCTGAGGGATTTAATGGGTGCGCCTGTGAAACCCCCTAAACCCTTTACAGCTCCAGCGCGAGCCCGGCGAGCAGCACAAACCCCTGTCTTCGTGAGCGCGGCGCGCGCCTCTCCTGTCTTCGTGAGCGCGACGCGCGCCTCCCCAGTCTCCGTGGACGGCGGCGCAGACTCCTCTGCCTCCGTGGACGTCGTCGCACGTTCCCCAGTCTCCGTGGACGACGGCGCAGACTCCTCTGCCTCCGTGGACGTCGTCGCACGTTCCCCAGTCTCCGTGGACGACGGCGCAGACTCCTCTGCCTCCGTGGACGTCGTCGCACGTTCCCCAGTCTCCGTGGACGACGGCGCAGACTCCTCTGCCTCCGTGGACGACGGCGCAGACTCCTCTGCCTCCGTGGACGTCGTCGCACGTTCCCCAGTCTCCGTGGACGACGGTGCAGATTCCTCGGCCTCCGTGGACGTCGTCGCAGGTTCCCCTGCCTCCGTGGACGTCGTCGCAGGTTCCCCTGCCTCCGTGGACGACGTCGCAGGTTCCCCTGCCTCCGTGGACGACGTCGCAGGTTCCCCTGCCTCCGTGGACGACGTCGCAGGGCTTCCTGTCTCGGTGATGGCGGCACCCGCCGCTCCTGTCTCGGTGATGGCGGCACCCGCCGCTCCTGTCTCGGTGATGGCGGCACCCGCCGCTCCTGTCCCGGTGATGGCGGCACCCGCCGCTCCTGTCCCGGTGATGGCGGCACCCGCCGCTCCTGTCCCGGTGATGGCGGCACCCGCCGCTCCTGTCCCGGTGATGGCGGCACCCGCCGCTCCTGTCCCGGTGATGGCGGCACCCGCCGCTCCTGTCCCCGTGATGGCGGCACCCGCCGCTCCTGTCCCCGTGATGGCGGCACCCGCCGCTCCTGTCTCGGTGATGGCGGCACCCGCCGCTCCTGTCTCGGTGATGGCGGCACCCGCCGCTCCTGTCTCGGTGATGGCGGCACCCGCCGCTCCTGTCCCCGTGATGGCGGCACCCGCCGCTCCTGTCCCCGTGACTGTGGCTATGGCCTCTCCTGTCCATGTCCGTAGGTCGGCCCGAAGGACTTCAGGGCCGATCCCCAGAACTGTGCCCAGGCTGGTTCCTCAGACTGCCCCACAGACATTAGCCAGTCCTGGGCACCCCCCTGTTATATTGGTTCCCTTGTCTGTCCCTGTCTTGGTTCCTGTCTCTGTCCTTATCCCTGTGCCCATGTCAGCCTTTGTCTCTGTCCCTGTCCCGGTCACTGTGTTTGTGTCAGTCCCTGTAAGTTTTCTTGTACCTGTTCCCCTGCCAAGTCCAGTCCAGTCCCCTGTCAGCCCTGTCCAGTCTATGTTTCAACCCCCTGTCTTGTCTCAAGTCCCGTCTCCTGTGAGTCCTGTCCAGTCCCCTGTCAGCCCTGTCCAGTCTATGTTTCAACCCCCGGTTCAGTCCTCTGTTAGTCATGTCCAGTCTTCGTATCCGTCCAATGTCCAGTCACCCGTCTTGTCTCTGTTTCAACCCTCTGTCTTGTCTCCTGTCCAGTCCCCTGTCAGTCCTGTCCAGTCCCTATTTCAACCCTCTGTCTTGTCTCACGTCCAGTTCCCGTATCCGTCCAATGTCCAGTCACCTGTCTTGTCTCCGGTCCAGTTTCCCTTCCAATCCCCTGTCCAGTCTCCAGTCCCGTCTCCGTATCCGTCTAGTGTCATGTCACCTGTCCTGTCTTCTGTCCAGTCACATACCCCTGTCCAGTCTAATGTTTCTATCCTGTCCAGTGTCTTGTCCCCTGTCTCGTCACCAGTCTCTGCTCCCGTCCATTCCCAGCACCCAGTCCTGTCATCAGTCCCGTCTCCATTCCAGTCCCCTGTTCTCTCACCTGTCCATGTCCAGTCTTCTGTCCCCAAACGTGTCCAGTCTCCGTATCCGTCCCACGTTCAGTCCCCTGTCTTGTCTCCAGTCCAATCTCCCGTCAATTCCCATGTGTCCACTCCTGTCCTGTCCAGTCCGTTCTCATCTCTTGTTGCCCCCCTTTGTCAGTCTCCTGTCATGTCCCATGTCCCGTCTCGTATATTCGGTCATGTCCCCAGCTCCTGTGTCTGTTCCCGTCCTGTCCTGAGTCCTGTCTCACTTGGTTCCTTGTCTTGTCTTAGTCTGTCTTGTTTTCCGTGCCCTCTCCTGTGCCAGCTCCTGGGGGGTTTAGGAGTACGCGCCCGGGAGTTGCGCGTTCTTGGGTGGGGCATCTGTCACGCCTTCGCCCTGTCAGTCTGTTGTCCCCGCCATGTGCTTTATTTGCACATGGCTCTGTTTTGTTTATGTTCTAGTCTCCGCCTTTGTCCCGCCTCCTCGTCTGTCATCTGTTAACCCGTCCTTCTCGTTATCTGTCTCAGGTGCGTCTCGTCAGTGTCTTGTATTTAAGTCCCCTTCCTACACTTCCTGTTTGTTGGTCATTGTTCTATTGTTCCGTGTATCCAGTCAAGTCTGTTGTGTTCGTTAGTCTCTCCGTTGTTAGTTTTCACGTTGTCGCTGTATTTCCTTTGTCGTTTCGTTCTTTCGTCTGTCTGTCCCGTTAATCCTGTTCTACTCCCCGTGTCCCGTTTATCCTGCCTGGATCCCCATTTCTTGTCTTTTGTTTACAGTCTCTTTGTTTTGTTATTCTTTGTCATTAAAAGTATCTGTGCTTTAGCGAATGCGTCCGCCCTCAGTCAGTCCGTCCCTTGTTCCTGACAGGGTTCTATTTGTGATTCTAATCTCTGACATGTCGAACAGGGTCTAATGAGAAGGGTAATGCTGCAGGCCCGAGCACCAGTGGGTGTGAGTAAAGGGCGGAGCATATGCCAATCATTTTCGACTGCAGCCAATTACACAAGCGAGACTTGTAGGCAGTCTCTTTTTATTAAGCCAATCACCAGCCAGAGTTAGCTGTCCATCATTTTTTAATGCAGCCAATGGCGTTTATTTCCTCTCCTAGAGGGGTTTGTTTTGCGGTGGAAAAAACAAGGCGCACAAGCACCAAGTTGAAATGCCGGGGAACTTACAGCTGTGTTTTAGGTATAATTTAAACGGGATTTAACAGTTTAGTCAGATAGACAGTAACTTATATTTATCAAGTATTGTACCCCTGTAACTAGCTATGGAGAGAGATTAGTCTCAAAATACTTTACAAATGCGTAAATGTTAATCAATAAATAACACACAAGTCACAAATATGTTTCACTATTCACAAATAAATACATCCCAATCTGTGTCTCACGGTCTGCAGTTTGCACAAATACAATTACATTAATAAAGACATGTTTTTGGTTTTCATAGATATATCACAATTTTATGCGAAAATAAATATATTTGTTTAAATTTACATTGCAAATATTTTTAAAGTCAAAGTCTCAAATTTAATTTTTGTAAAATGTAGAATCTGCGTTTGTGGATCAAGTCACTCGCGTGCTTTTGGCCCTACCACATTTCTAAAACAACACAGAAATGAAGCTGTAAAACTGTTAGCAAATGCTTAATTACCGTGTCAAATAATGAGCAGGTCAATGCAAGTGGAATTTTTCGGTGTGAAAATAGAAAACATACCACAGTTAAATTTTTGTCTCTACCACCACTGTTATGCTGCATCTTGTGAAATAATAAAAAAAAGAGGAAACCAGGGTCAATGTATGAGGGGTAAAATATAAAAAAATCCCTTTGTTGTGAATTAACATAACTGCCTTTATGAGTATTTCACATGTAACATATATTGCAGAAAAGTTCATTTTGAGTGACTTCTAAGGTTGCAATAAAGGACTAAACAGAAGGCTTTTTTTTGTTCTGAAACTGTTACAAAAATTGTTAGATTATTATTATTCTGTTAATTTTAAAAAGTGATTTTACTGTTAGTTGATTGAGGTGGTGCTTTTTTAACCATTTTGTATCCAACTAATGATAAACTCTGAAAATTGTGTGAAATGTCATAGTTGCCAAAATAATTACCAGTTCATTCATTCACACATTTATGTCAGCCCTTTAAGCCAGGAAAGTTTGTGCTTGTGTTCTTATTTTGGGGTTTAGATCAGGATCAGTGAGAGTCTTTCCAATCACAGGTTACTAAATGCAGACAGCTTTTTAGACCAAGTACCACCTATTATCAAATCAAAGCCTCCAAGTACCATCTATCAATCCTATATCTTGCTTGAATATTTGTAATTTGCATGCATTACAGTTGTTCTAAAATAATATCAAAAAATTATAGAGCGAAAATAAATAATTAGGCTTAAACTGAACGTTTTAAATACAATTATACATTTATGAGAGCATATAGAATTTTGGGGAAATAAGCATTTTGAAAGAAACAAAAACATGAAAAGAGAATAATTTAATATGTGCTTTAATAGGCTATTGGTGAAAACAGTGTGGCGCTTGGAGCAGGTGCTCACAGCGGTTCTCAACCCTTATATCAGTATGTGCTGTTAAACAATATTTTAGGACTCTAAAGATGTGAAGTTCAGCCATTTCGTTTTCCTTAAACTATGCTAAATATATTTATGCCTCTAGATATTTTTTTTCTTCTAAACAAACATCATTTACACAAACTTTGAAAACCATGGAATATTATGTAGTTTACACATGGACATTTTTCAGTTTCAGATTTTCAGGTATTAATAATTTTTTTCCTCCCACAGTCCAAAAACACACGTTGGTAGGTGGATTGGCGACTCAAAAGTGTCCGTAGGTGTGAGTGTGTGAGTGAATGCCTGTGTGTGTGTGTCTGTGTTGCCCTGTAAAGGACTGGCGCCCCCTCCAGGGTGTATTCCCGCCTTGCGCTCAATGATTCCAGGTAGGCTCTGGACCCACCGCAACCCAGAATTGGATAAGCGGTTACAGATAATGAATGAATGAATGAATGATTTTTTTAAAATTAAGTAGTATTTTTTACGAGGCCGAATGACATACCACCATTTGCTGCTTTGAGATCCACTGGCTTAGGACATTCATTCATTCATTCATTGTCTGTAACCACTTATCCAATTCAGGAATACGTTGGGGCCAGAGCCTACCCAGAATCACAGGGCGCAAGGCAGGAACACACCCTGGAAGGGGCCAAATTAGAACAAGGATGTGATAATTATTTTGACAATACATTTTATTATCATTTACATTTCCATGCAAACTTGATCTGTCCTTAATGACAATCCCACATATGCTTTTGGAATATCTTATGTGATACCACTTTTTTTCCACAGATATATATCAGCGCTAAGATTCTCGCTTATTTATTTGCTTTCACCTATTTCTTTGATGTGAGTATATGGCTCCAGTTGCTCAGTTTTACAAGCATTTCAGGAGAAAAAGATAGATATTATCCGTGTGAGATTCCCAATTTTGTTTCATAGTTTCAGTACTGGTAATAAGTGAATGTTCATGGTACAACAAATATTTTTAATGCTTTAGAATTTACTGCATGAAAATGCTTGTTCTGACTAATGCTGCACATATAACTATTTTTAATATAATTTTACATAAGAGACATACTGACTAAAGTTTTATTTTCAGTTGTGTGTGTGTGCTCATGTGAATCTAGGCTAACAATGAAAATACTTACTGTCCCAAAGAACCAGAAAAGCAGTAACATAAGATTACATTCTGGAATAAAGAGTAAGAGTAATAAATTAAATAAATAAATTAAATAAATTTTTATACTAGCAACTCCAATCACAATATATTTATTCAATTAAAAGCCTGCATATTTGAATCAAACATGATTTAAATATACAGAAACACATTAAGGCAAAGATATTTACAAAACAAACACACACATATGTATCACTATGTGTATAAAATCTGTCAAAGCAAGTCTGGCTAAATGTTAATTCATATCTAGAAGCAATGTACAGGAATGTTCTGAAGCAGTTACTCATTGTTCTTGTTACACCAATAAGCAACTGTCATTGTTTAAGGACGAATACAAGAAATTGTAACTGGGTGCTAGCTAATATTTGCAGTAACTAACATACAAATTCAGAACTAAAGTACTGTTAAAACATTTCACAATTCAGATTTCAAGCAGTAGCTCGTGGTTGTCCTGAGGTAACTTAACATTACTGGCAAACTAAATAAAAAATATAATGATTGCTGAATCATTTTTCCCACACTGGTGACCCTATATAAAAAGTTTGGGAACCACTGGCCTACTGAACATACCTGCTACACACGCTTTTTTCGTAGTCGTCCCTGCGGATCTTGAATAGCCACTGGGCACGTACCACGGCATCTACGGGGAAATTGTGAAATTTTTTGAGTTATAGCGCAATGAATTTGTACAATGGGGCAGACTGCAATGTAATGCCGACTTCTTTATCCACTGGAAGGCCAACCTCCCCTCTTTAATTTTGAATTCACCCATTGTTCATACAGTTTTTGTCAACACACTTCCGCGGAAAGGCTCAAACCGGATGTCTTTCACCCGCACCCTCAATCCAGGAAGTGGGTAGGTTTTTTTTTCACCATAAATGACTCTAGAGAAATCAACAGTGATCCACATATATTGATTTATTTTTAGAACTTTACCAGAAAAGCTTGTGAGTGTTCCCAATATATTTATTTTGATATTTATTCATGTCTAAATAGAGGATCACGTGGTATTTCATAGTATCTTTTTTGGGAATTGAAATACGTTTTTTCATAAAATGTTTTTTGTTTCATGAATTACTTCAAATATACATTGCATGGTTTATGTTTGGCCTATGGCAAGCCATTATGAGCATTATTAGGTTCCAACAAGCAAAAATGGACTTATTAGGAATGTATATATTAGTCGTTTTTGAAAAATTGTAATAAATATCCAAAGTGTCAAAAATGGTGTCAGTGCTCAATCACCTTGAATAAGGTGTTAAATCATTGGTAGGGTCGTTCTTCTGGCCGTTAAATGGTATTGCATGATAAATGTGCATTTTCTATTATAAAGCATAAAATAAAAACTTCATACAATTTTTTTAAAAATAAGGATTGCACATGGTTTGCTTGAGGCAGATTTTTCATTATCAGTCTTTATATTTACATACATTACACCAATCTTTCAATGGAAAGATCACAGTTCCAGCTTTCATATGACACCTCAATCATGCTAATATCTTAAAAAATAAAAAGGTTATGAAGCAGAGAATGTGACAATTACTAGTCTGAAACCACTGGTGGTTTCATGGAGCTAAGGAGTTAAGAACACAGTTAAGACACTTTTTAATACGTCGGCGTATGCGCTGACCTTCACGCATATAACTTATAGCAGCAAAGAGACTATTTTCCAAAGCGAAGAAGAGCTTTATCTTCAAGAGTGTGTAACTATGTGTGTTTAAAAAATAGCCTTTCCTCACTGTACTTGACAGTTTTAAACAACTGGAGAATCTGCAAAGTGTGTTTATTTTCTACTGACAATACCCAGATAGCAAAATTCACTCGGGCCTTTTCCAGAGCAATTACACCTCGCTGAGTCTTTGTCTCATGGGCCAGGCATGGCCCATTGAAAAACAGTCCGATTCCAGCCCAAATGCTCTCACATCTGTGCCAAGTGCACAAAAACAGATGAGCACTAAGTAAAAAAAAAATAAAAAATTTAAGGACGAGAAATACGACAATGTTTTGCACTTTTAATCAGCTAATTATTACTACAAGAATATGTAAACACTGATAAATTAACTGTATTTTGTGATTTGAAAAAAAAGGAAGCTGTGCCATTTTTAGTATTACACACATTTAATTCTGAAAATACTGTATTAGTGTGACTTCAATAAATATTTATTTTTTTAACCAAACCATATGGTTTGTCATTAATTTTAGTTGAAATAATCTAAATGTTCATGTCTACATGGTTTCAGAGAATGTATGGTCAGCACAATTTGCCTGAAAAGCATGGAAAATCATTGAAATTTGTTGGTAAAATGTATGAACCCTGAAACTTACTTCAGTCTCTCGTGTCTACAATAATGTTCTTCCAGTCAATATCTAAAGCTCATGACAATAGGAGAGGGTAGGGACATGGATTGACCAGTAAATTGAGAGATTTGCTTCAATTTGCCATGACGGTTTGGTAAGCGTTGAAGTCATCTAGGAAATGGGAATATGTGCAGCTGAAGTCCTGTCCAAGATGTTTTTTCTTTTCACAGTGTTTATTAAACAAAAGCCTGACCTTACTTAAGAAATGATTATTCAAACATCAAAATAATCCATAGATTACTTTATTATTAAAATGGACAGTTGTAATTGACTACATAAGTTGATTAATTACTGCCATTTTTATTTTATTTACATTTATTAATTTAGGTTGAATAAAACGACAAAGGTCAATTTTCATGCTATGCATCAGATGCCATAAAATGACAAAAGCATGTTTTATTTCTGTATTTATAGAGACATCCATGCATTTTACTGTGCACACAACAACCACCTCCAGTACCACAGGTAATGTGTTTAATGTGTGTTTAAATCTTGTCGATTTTAAAGAGATTTCTGTAAAATTTTGTGCTCAGCTCAGTTTCTGGAGGGCTGCTCTTTCTTGCCTTAGTGCTCCTGTTTGAGTTGTTTTATCAAAACAGAGTGCTCAAGAGGTAGAAATTCAGAAATGTACAGACCATCCAACATTCTTTTAAGCATATTTTGTACTTCAGCTGACTTGGCTCCATGTTTCTGTCTCTTGCAGTGCTCTCCAAGAGGAAATGTAGGACTGAGGCAGCGTATGAGGGGATTGACCACAGATTCATCACAAAAAGAATTTATTCGGAGGTGAGTGACCACAGATTCATCACAAAAAGTATCTATTTGGAGGTGAGTGACATGTGGAGCATTGTACATGGGGTTATTTCTATTAAATTAAAGCTCGTTTTCTGTAGTAATTTCTTCAGTACAGCTTTCTCTAAGTGTATTAGTAAAAGAAAATAGTTTTAGTGAAAGGTGGATTTAGAGAAAGTTTACAAGAAGCTTAGTGCATAATTCTGATGATACTAAATAAGAGATGGAACCCCCTTTTCATTATGACCCTTTTCAGTTGGACCATTGTGCAAACAGTATATAAAAACCAAATGCAATGACGTGCAAATATTTCTGAACTGTTTGAATTCTGAATTTCTGAAGTATACGGAAGGCCCAAGTGTCGACATTTAAAAGATTTAAAATCTCAGCTGTAGTGCTTCCTGTTTTTGTGCAATAACATATTAAACATTGGTACAGTTGCATAAATATTAGACCTACAAGACGTCTTAAATAAATCTCTCAGCAAGGAATCAAAAGAGATCTCTGTGCTCTGCAACTTTCAACCATTTCTACTGGGTGTCGCAGTGTATTCTTTTTGATGCATGGAAGAAAAACTGGAGTCAGTGGGTGCACTCTTCAAACCTTTAATGGACAGAGATGTCACTTCACAGCGCAGTGCAATTGAGATCTAACATTCTCCCCTGACTTCCTCTATTGATAAGCTGTTATTTTCCAATATTTTAGTTAATGATATCAGCATATTTTCTACTCAGGACGTTGTTCCTGTTTTGCATTTTTGCCAACCATTTGAACATAATCTCTATAATCAAACGGTGGCCTTTGGGCTTTCCTGTTTTCACCTTGTGACTGGGTTCATGCCCTTTTTATCCTGTGACTGAGTTCATGTCCTTTTGATATAAGAATTGACCTTTCCTAAGCAAGCATGACATGTATATTCTTTGGCAGTAAAGCATTCTTATTCAAATAACCATATAATTCCAACATTCCCCCTTTTGATCTTTGATCACCCTTAGACCTTGTTTACCCTGTTGCATTTCAACATGTCCATCTCATCCTCCGTAGAGGCAATAAGTGGCATCATGATCCCACGATCCTGCATATCCTTCTCTATCATGATATACCAACCTCTATCATGGTCGAGATGAGGCGCAGAACCAGGGCTCTAATACATAGTATACAACAACAACCACATGTCACAGCAATAGACATCAAAACAGACATAACTAAATCCTTCCATTTTCCAAATATGTTGACAATCCATGATTCCAGAGGATTGTCAATCCCAGAGTGCTCATGCATTTCTTGTGACAGTGTATGAAGACGTTCCAGAGCTCTGGAAACAGACCCATCAGGAGCGGTGCTATTTGGGATTGTGGTAGAAAACAATTTTATTACTTTGTGTTTGTTGACAAATATCCTTAAATGATGATTAGTTAAATTAGCATACTCATTGTGTGAAATCCTGTACCCTATATGCATTTATAGGAATGACTAACCAGTATTTACATTATGAATTACTTACACATGTAGTTAAACATTTTTGCTTGATCCTGCACTACTAACTCATATGATAATTACTCCTAAAGACATATTATAAGCTAACTTCACTATATGGCATGATAACTTGATATTTACACACAGTTTTAATTCTTAACGTCTAACCTTGAACAGATGTGCACTCCAGAATTGTAACACACTGACATCATAGTGTTGGGCATGGAGGCGCTGATCTGTAGCTTCTGTTTGTGGCCTTGAAGTGTATTTCTGACTCCCTAAATTTTAGTCTCTAGGGAAAAAGTGCTGAGAAGAGAGGCCCATTGTCAGCCTGGCCAGATAATGAATGTCTTCAGGGTCACAACAGGCACCTGAATATTGCACGCTAATCAGCCAGAAACGCCTCACCACCAGGCTATACGTCATCATGGGTATAACTTTTTGAGTCAGATGATGGGAGATCAGAATTTTCACTTGGGAGGGGTATTAGACTGTTCTCAATGTGTAGGTTCTCCTGGATCCAGTATTTTGGTAAATAAATACTTTGATTTGCTTTGAACTTCACTCGACTGGTGTCTGCGACTCTCTCGTAACGGACACGCCTCCCCTGAAGAGGGAGGGTGTATTTTGGACCTTTTTGTTATTTTCTCATGAGTTGGTAAATTTTAAATACTTTGAGAACGGTCCAAAGAAACATTTTTATCTTCAGGATAAAGGTGCAAAACCTTTCTCCAAACATTGCACATACACCATCTTTTTCAGCAAGTAGCATGTCCAAGGCCATTCGGTTCTGTACTGCCATTAATGATGTTGGACCCAACTGATCTCTTAAACCTTCCACTGCATCACGTGTGATCTTAGTCAGTCTAAGTACATTATAATGAACATAATTTATGTGGTCTATATTTTTATTAGGAGTAACTGGAAATAATGCAGACAAAATGGGGATGTTTTCAAACCATGCTGCTATTTGGTCTGCCTGTTTGTATTGATTGGGCACCCCGCTTGGAACTCCAATAGCATCTATATAAGTAGAAGAACCCTTAGAAAGATCAAATTGACTCGTACTGCGGCAATGACGTGTCAAAGAAGAAGTGGTGTCAGTTTGTTTAGATCCAATTATAAGGAGCGGTGCTGCCAACCTCACCATCGCATGCGCCCTTACTTCTCTTTGGCATTCTGACAACCAAAGTCTGTGTCCCACAATAACAATACAACCCTGCTCGTGCCCATACCCCTACAAAGTCATCTCCCGTGATGGTGTGATTACACCAATCAGACGGAATATGCCCCAGACTTACTTGTGGGTTAGAATGGTTCTTCACAATACAGGTGTAGTTCCCTTTCTCCTTTTCCGGCATGAAGGGGCCTGTTTTGGTGTTATTATCTATGGCCAGATAAAGGGAACTCGGTGTACCACAATTCTGCAGGGCTTTCTCTTTGGTTATATGTAGCATACACTGATACCCCACCTGATCAGACTTGGGGAGCAAGGGTGCTGGTGTAGTTATCAATTTAGGTCTGGCAGCGGCACACGCAACACACTCTCCCACCTCTTGATCTCTGGCTTATCGAATAAGCCAGTCCCACCACAAATTGGCTTCCTTGTACCCTGTCGCCATCTGTATTACATCTTGTGGTTTTACTGTGAATAATCTACTTATATGATTTTTGATGTGGATTCGATTGTGTCTGTTCCATCAGTTTTCCTGTCTGCTAAGTGGATGGCTTTGTGTGCATTTGGAGGGATCTACCATATTAATTTTAATGAGTGCCCTGTGGTCCTTACCTGACTGATCGACACCTAGAACCAGAAAGAATGGATCACTCCCCTTTGTAGGCAAAAATCAGGGAAGTGGGCCCTTGGTCCAATTAACGATTGACAAGGTTAATGGGTTTTCCATCACACTAAAGTCCCTTTGGAATTTGAGAGTTTTCCACATATTTTTGGTCTTATATACATTAGTACCTGTTAATGTAGGTTTCCATTGCACAGTATAGGCTATTACCACACACATTATCTACACCATTCCTCCATGGGCTATTTACCTGTTGTACATTTTAAGTTTATCAACCCATCTCCACATAGGTATAGATCAGGGGTCAGCAACCTTTACCACTCAAAGAGCCATTTGGACCTGTTTCACACAGTAAAGAAAACACTGGGAGCCACAAAACCCTTTTGAAATTTTAAATGAAATAACACTGCATATAACAGGGTCTTTTTGCCTTTGTGCTATGTATAAACAAACTATACTGTGTTACATTTATGAAATCAATGAACGACTGCAGAGAAAATGAAATAACATTTCTGCATGCAACAAAACATTTTTAACTCCGAAAAAAAAGACGTTGGGTTGACGGTTAAGTAAAATACTCAATGTCTATTTGAGTCCTTGTAGTAATGAAAAAAACAATAGAATAGAATTACATTTTGAAAATTAATGAACCAAAATAAAATATATTTTAATTAAATACTCATTATTTTCAAAAGCTGAGCCGCATCAGAGGGATCAAAGAGCCACGGGTTGCCGACCCCTGATATTGATCATATCTCCTATATGATGCATTCATTCCTTCACAATTTATTACATCACATAAATCGAATGTAAATTAATTGGTTGACCCTTTTATATAATTTAGTTCTATACCGCCATATTTTTGCAAACACCGGTCGTGTCTTCCCCACACCACTTCTTGTCTGTAATGATGGATGGTCAACTGAACTGTGTTTTGTCCCTTACCCCAATTTCTTTCATGATGAGGGCCACACCCATGTTGTTCACACATTCCTAATATTAATACTACCAGAATTATTCCCCCAATGAAAATTCCAACCCAACATTTATTATTAATCCATTTCTGACTTGGCTCCGTGCTACCTATATTATCCCTCTAATTTTAAGCTAAAGCAGTACTATTGTTTATTTTTATGTAAGACAAGCTAAAAGCAAACACAATGTACCATCATACAATCAAACACCACAGTTGAGTTGAGGTCATCTAATGTCTTCTATCTTCAATTTACCATCGTTAGTGCAAAAGGTAATGCATCAACCCAATTCAGTTTAGTCTGTGCACAAATTTTTGCCAATTTATTTTTCACATTCAGATTCATTCTCTCTACCTTGCCCAGATCTCGTGCTTTGAAATATGTACCATTATCGGATCTCACCTTCCTAGGGAATCCATGTTGTGGAATATGATGGTTCACCAGAAACTTAATGACAGAGACGCTATCCTCCTTTTTATTTTATTTTTCGTGGGCCAGGCTTCTGGCCACCCTCTGTAGCTGTCCACACACATCACCACATACCTGTAACCTCGAACTGTGCCAACCATGTCAGTGTAATCAATGACTATTTCTGCTCCTGGGCTCAATACCGGGGGGGACTTACCTGGTAAGGGCTTAATAGTTGGTTTGGGATTGTACTGTTGACATACCTGACATGTCCCTACCCAATGTGATACCATTTCCTTCATGTAGGGGTACCACCAACCACTAAGGTTTCTCAGCGTTTGATGAATTGTTTGAGGGTTGTTTTACCCTCACAAACGCAGTTTTGCCTTCCGTAGTCCAATTTAAAATTCCAGTAAGATTGCACACACCCTGGACCTTAACCATGTCCCTCAGGGGCTGCATAATTCGGGATGTATCCAGTGAGACCCAGAAAAGCTAGCATGTCCTTTATTGATTTAGGTTTGGGGTGATGTAGTATGGTGGTCCTGTGTGCTGGTGACAGACCTGTGGCATTCTGGGAGACTACTTGACCTAAAAATGTCACTTGTTTCCTGCACACCTGTAATTGTTCCCTTGCTACTTTAAACCCTGTCTCACACAACCAGTGCAGAACGCTAGCCGTCGCCTGTAGGCAGTGATCAGCTGAATCTGCAGCAATAAGGTCATCAACATATTGCACTACAGTGGTTTGATTATGTAACGGACAGTCTTCCAAGGCCTGTCTTAACACCTGAGTAGTAGCCCTTCAGTAGTGTCGGAAATACCCTGCTCTGCTTCAGGCTTGTGAGGGTACTGTTTTACCCAGATTGGGAAATCAACTGCTACCTGAAACAGCATACACTGTAAAAGTGGGACTGGGGTCAATTAATATTTAGTTAAAAACTAATAGTAATTTACACTTAATAAAAAAGACTTTATGTAGTTTCAAATCAAATTGAGCTAAATTCAACAAATTTGAACAAAGTATTAATTGCAATTTACAAAATTTTGGCTGAATAAAATTAGCTGGGATATGTTGAATTGAATTTATTCATATTTTATCAGTAAAGATCCAGAAAATGTAATAGATTTTCTCAGTGGGAGGTAATTTTAATCATCATACACTTCCGCCCCACACATTTTGAAACTCGTGGACACCAGCGTTTTAGTGTTCTGAACATCCTCGGACTTCCCAAAGTGAACAGCTTTTAAATTATTAATAGGAAAAGAACAATTTTTATCTAAAATTGTGTATTTTGTTTGAGGCAAACCCCCCCTTAAATGTGGGGACACGAAGTTCTAAGCTCCACATTTTTTAAGGTGGATTGGTGTGTTTCAGGGGGAAAAACGACAGTTGTTTGTATGTGAATGAAGTTTAACTTGTCTGTAAGTTTTTAATTCACTGATTGAATTACCAGAGACACTCATTTATAATTTGAGATGTTTAGCTTTGTATTACTTTTAGTATCGTAGTATGCCGTCTCTGGAGTTTGGAGGCATTTCCACCTTAAGTGATCCAAAACAGCAAAACCATTGAACAGGAATAGAGTAATCTTCATTTCTGTTTGTGGTTTTTAATGTTTGGAGTTCTTTTTATTGTCTAAAAAACACCCGATGCCTCTGCTACACAGCAAATTCACCAGTGTTAAATCAACACTATTAGTGTTAAATTAACACTGTTAGTGTAATAACTTAACACTCTCAGTGTTAGGTTAACACTAATAGTGTTGATTTAACACTGGAGAATTTGCTGTGTTTGAGCAGGGAGAGAGAGACCTAGGTAATGGACTGAGATGGTTTATATACAAACACAGGTGCTTTCATAACAAGACCGGTTTCGAGCACAGACTGGTGAGCTAGCAGATGGTGAGGAACAACATTTGATTAAAAAACAAAGTGTTTTTGTGATTACAATCCTGAATTATGGTTTTAAGAAGTTTTCTGTAGTTTGCATGTTGTTTCATATGTCTGTTCACGGTATAATGAAGCCATGACAGGACGCTCAGTCTCCTTCAGAGTATACTTTCAAACTGTTTTAAAATGTAGAGTTCAGCAAATTAGAGGACAGTGCACACCACGAAATCATAGACAATGATTCGTCTGTTTACTAAACATTTAACATTTTACATATTATGTTAGCAGTCCATACTCAAAATATCCAAATGCATTTTTCATAATATCGTGTAGGAACACCTAGCTATATTCGTTTATATTTTTAATCTCTTTGGTTTCCTGCCAAGTTTAAAAAAAAAATCTTTTTCCCAATAGCATTTTCTCTTTTCGCACCATATACCTGATGGTTTCTGTTAAAGTAGACCATTCAGGTCACTCTTAATTATTACTGCTGATGTTATTTCTGTGTCAGAAACGGTGTTATATTCACTGTTTAATTGCACTAATTTGTGTTTTGGCCATTTTGTAGTAGTGTTCGAAAACAGGCTGTAGCCTGGGGGTCATACATCTCGCTACCACTGCTCTAAAATCACCTAAAGCCAACGTCTGACTTGCAGTCAGTGAGTCTAGCTTAGACAACCATAAACCCCCTCCCTCAGACATGTGTGGTAATTTATCTACCAGGGCCTGAAGATCCCCAATAGTAAAAGGCTTATATCTCCTCTCCCCTTGACCTACTGTTATGGGAGGCATCATACCCTGTCCTGAATCCTCCTGTCTCTCAGAGCTTACAGCAACATCCTGCTCCCTTATCTGCTTACTTTTACTTTTACTGAGAGACTCACTTCTCCTTTTAACAGAAGTTTGAAAATCCCCGTTCAAAATTTGACACTCACACTCCTCCTCTGCCTCACAATGACTCCAATCTATAAGGTTCATATTTATGTAGTCTGTGTCTGCCCTGCATGACTGTTTCTTTTTACACCTGTATTTTTTCCTCCTAATTAAAGGAGGTGTGCGACATATGTCCCCTCTCTCCGAGTCCTCTGAGGACTCTTCGTTGGCTGAGGATTCCTCTGTGGAGTCTCCACAGGAATTCAGAGTATTTTCTATCTGAAGTCAGCCACTTTCAATCTGTGATACTGGATATAACCCAGAGAGAGGAGGGGGAGCACTGGCCTCCACCCGTTCTCCTCCTTTCTGTCCCTCATACGGTTGGGGTTCATCTCTGTTCACATTTCGCTCCTTATTAATGTGACCCACACTTTGCCACCACATGCCTACTTCAAACCAATACCTCCTCTGTTCCTCATGTTTATCAAATTTACTTTTACACTTCCCTTTAAATATAGCACCTGCACCCTCCATCTCCTCCTATATCTCTATAGCTTTCTCCCTGATCCAGGTTCCCAGACACTTACAATCATCTAATTTTCCTCCCTTCTCTTTTATTAATTCTGTCAACTTTTCCTTGAACATGTGTTCCCTTTTTCTTTAATAAACTTTCAGCTGCCTTTCCCACATTATGTATTTGTTTCCCCAAACTTACCCATTTTCCAGGCCCCCTCTCGTCATCATGGCACTTTTACCTTGTTTCCTTCTTTCCCTTATTTCACTTCTTAAAAGTTTGCTTACCGGTTCTGCTGCTTTAATTTTGTTTCTGATACGTCCGTCACTACTTCTCTCTCCAACACTAGGTATTTTGTTAACACCACAAGGTTTTCATACCTAGGTGAGGCTTTTCATGACTCGAACCACAATTCACTGAGATTTTGGGGATCCTGAATTCCCCGGGACACACTCACCCAGCTGTCACGCCGGACCTATCGTCTCGTCAGTTGGGGGTTGCCAAACCAAGGACACAAATACACTTCTTTAAACCTTTAATCTATACACTTGTTTAAACCTTTATCCTATACCTTTTTAATTCACTGTCCAATATAATTTACAGATTCATATGGGTAGACACTGATAGTTACTAATTTAAAGTAGTCAATATGCAGAATTTAATAATAGGTTTCTGTTTACCTTTTGTTATAGCTGGCCAGTGTAACACCTGCATCCACCGTAAGATCTAGGTTCTCCAATCCGGCTTCTCGCACATCACGTCGGGGTCACCAAATTGTCGCAGCGTATTCTTTTTGATGCATGGAGGAAAGACTGGAGACAGTGGGTGCACTCTTCAAACCTTTAATGGACAGAGATCTCTGAAGATGTCACTTCACAGTGCAGTGCGAGTGAGATCTAACATGCAGTTGTTACACACACACACATATGTTAACTTCCTCTATTGATAAGCTGTTATTTTCCAATATTTTAGTCAATGATGTCAGCATATTTTCTACTCAGGACGTTGTTCCTTATGTCCTGTTTGGACATAATCTCTATAGTCAAACGGTGGCCTTCAGGGATTTCCTGTTTTCACCTTGTGACTGGGTTCATGCACTTTTTATCCTGTGAGTTCATGTCTTTTGTACTATACCCTCGTCATCCTGCTGACACACCCTACATGTGGCCTCCCCCTCGCCCCGGATCTGGCAGATCCGGCGCTCGGTGAAGATCGCGTGATGCCGAATCAGGTAATCGATCTGTTCCCGAGAGGCCGGGGCACCCTTCAGCCCCCGACACTTCCACAATCGCTCGGCCACGTCAGAGCCATACAGTGAGCTCCAATAAGGGCCCGCCTTTGGCTTGACGAAGGAGATGCTCCTGAAAAAGACAGAGTTCCTTTAACGTGGTCTGACCAAACTCCAGTCCCTCCGAAAAAAGGACCTTCGTCTGGCCGACCGGATCTCCATGTCTTCCTCCTCGTCCTGCCTCAGCCCTCCACTGCCCAGGCAGCGCAGCGATGAGATGCTCGTACTGCCTGCGCAGTGTGGCCACCGGCACCCCTTTGTCAACTTCGTGGACAGCATAGATCACCACCTGCAATGGGAGAAAACTCGGTACGACTTCATACAGAAAGTCGCGCAACTGCCGCAGCCCCGCACTCAACCATAGCGGGTAGCACAGCATCCGTCCAGCCCACCGGACTAATGCTGTTCCAATACACCCCTCCTCCCTCCAGGTTCCCAGACCAGTCTGGGCAGGATCTCTCCCCATGCTTGGAACACCTCTCTGAAGAAGGGAGGAATGTCCCGCAGCCATAAGGCCCTCGGAACCATCCAGAGTGCGCTCGTGCCCAGGCCAAACCCCCCCACCCCACCGAGGTGCTCCCACATGACATCCTTCCAATCAGCATCAACAAACTGGTCTAGGAACCTCTGGACCACTTTCACCCTCAGCACCTTCATCCGGCCCAAGGGATCCAGCAGTCCCAGTCCCCCTTCCTCCAACGGTCCCATGACAGTGTCATACGCCACCCGTGGGGTCTTTCCGTCCCACAGGAAAGCGTTGACACTTGCCTTCAGTCTGTCGTACACCCACACAGACATCGGCAGGACCGCCAAGACATACCACAACTTCGAGAGGAAGAGAGTGTTGAGAACCAACACTCCCCCCCGCAACCTTCTGTCCATCTCACCGACCACCTCCTCCCATCCAAGCTGATCAGCTCTGACGCTGTCCTTACCTACGTTTACGCTCAAGATTCGGACGTGATCCTCCACCTCCTTGATTGTGACCATGCCATCCAAGGAGGGAGCGGATCCTAAACGTAGTAGCTTGGATTTGGTGGTGTTAATCCAAGCCCCTGATGCTGTCCCGAAACTACCCATGAGCTCCAGAACTGCAACCACACTCTGTGCGTTCCTTATGATCAAGGTGTACTGAAACACCTTGCTGAAGGTGCAACCGTCGCATCTCGGTACTCCCTCGATCCCCCTGCACGCCATCACCGCCAAACCCATGGGCTCGGCCACCAGGGTGAACAGAGCAGCCGACAGGGGGCAATCCTGCCTGACCGACCTACACACCCCAATGGCCCGAGTGAGGAAGCCATTACATTTAACTTTACATTGTACTCCCGTGTGGAGTATGTCAATCCACTTTCTAAAAAGGACACATCTCCCCATCCCTGAAGATGGAGTTGTACATCGCCGCCAAAATTGGCACTAGAATATCACTAAAGGCTTTGTACAACTCAGACGGGAGCCCATCCCACCCCGAACTCTTTCCTGTTTTCAGAGCCGAGATGACCTCCCGTACTTCATCCTCAGAGATGATCGCATCACACACCTCCAGGCAGTCCTGTGGCACGGCCGCAGAGACATGTCCCAACATATAATCAACTTCTATATTATTTATACCTCTACAACTAAACATTTTTTTATAATACCCCTCTACCTCTTTTAATATATTATTTATACCCCTTACCTGTCCTCTTTCTTTCCTCCCTCAGTACTGCAGATGACTGCCTTCTCTTTTCTAAATTGAAGAAGGCAGTACATCTCTCACTCTCTATCTCCCTCTTCGCCCAACTCCTCACCCATGCTCCTCTCCACTTCTTCTCTTCTATCATTTCTAATTTATGTTCTAATACTATTATTTTATCCGATTCCACCTCCCCTCCCACCCTCAATTTCTCTAATTCCCTTCTTACCTTTTTTTCCTCCTCCTCCCTCCAATACTTCATCATAACCCCATATTTTTTTGAATACACTTTTATATCATATTTAATATTATCCCACCATACCCTTACCTCATCATAATAAAGGGGAGAGCCAACCTGATTTCGGATGATGTCTCCCACCGCCAACCTATAAAGTGGGTCCTCAAGAAAGGATGTATTCAAAGCCCACACCCAAGGCCCCCTCTCAACCTCAGCTGTTACAAGTACTATGGAGAGAAAGGAATGATCACTCACAGATGTTTCTACGTACTTCACAGATGTTATCATGTTACTCCATTTTCTTTTCGCATCATGGCCTGGAGTGCATCTCTGCCCACGTCCGACCCGAAGCGCATCCCCTCAGCCAGGTCTGCTCTCCCCTGAACAGTATTAAAATCCCCCACAACGAGCACCCTCCTCCATCCCCGCAACTTCTGGTTGAGGGCATGGAAGAAGGTCGCCTTCTCCTTCTGCTCATTGGGGGCATGTAAACACACTAAAAAAAAGACAGTATCACACAACACACATTCCACCCCTATACATTTCCCCATATTTAATTGGAAGACCATTCTTGCTCGTTCATACGCACCCCGCCAAGCAAGAATGGCCACCCCACTCTCCAACCCTCCCTGTCTTGCACTCACAAACACCTCCCCATCCCATTCCCTCTTAACTATACCTTCATGCACTCCCTCCCATCCTGTTTCTTGCAAACATATGAAATCTGTCTTTTCCAACCTGGCCAAAACACGTCTTAATTTCTCCATGGACGTAAGGCCACTGGCATTAAAGGAAACCAAATTTAGGGCCATCTTGGAAAAGACAGATCTCTAGCCCCGCCCCCTATACCATTAGTTCTATGTATTTTTACACAAAAACACATACACAATAATTTATCTAGTATTGTATTTATACCCTGCCAATAATATTATCAATCTTATCCCCTTTTGTGATTTTGTGCAAGAGTACGTACTCTCCACGTACTGTCCATCCCCTCCCCCCCTTTTTGTCCAACGTCTCTCCTCTCCCTAGCCCTCGCGAGGTTAGGTCGAGGCTTCAGGGCCCGCCGTCCCTGAGTTGTGCCTTTCAACGCCGAGTCCTCCCAGCCCCTCGAGCCTCCTCCTCGGGTTCAGACGACGGCCCCTGATTTGTCACATCTAGGTCAGTCCTCACACTGTCCTGGTCAACGTCCATTTGCTCCCCCCATGACATTGCCAGAGGGGACCACTGTTCGTCCTGTCTCCCGTCCTGTCCGTGCACCACATTGTCAGTCTCAGTCTGTGGTCCGTTTTCTTGACCACTCACTGTCTGCTCCTCTCTGCCCTCCACTTCAGGGCCCCTTTTAGCTGGAACCTCCTCCTCCACCTCTCTTTCCATCTCCTCCTGTTCCCTCTGTCTCTTTTCCACCCTGTCTGCCGGTTTCCTCTCCCTCCCGACACGCTGTTGCGACTGCTCAGGCTGGCCCAGACACACGCAACCTATCGGGGCTCTTCGGCAGTCTGGGCACTTTGCGAGGGAGTGTAAGGCAGCAAAGTGCCCAGACTGCCGAAGAGCCCCAATAGGTTGCGTGTTCGCAACACTCTCGGCACACAAATTCGAGGCACTGCTTCATTACGTGACCCGGTCTCATGCACAGGCGACACAGTTTCTGCTGCCAGTTGTGGAGCACCCTGAAGTACTGTGGCCCCTCCAGAGTCTCGAACCTGACGCTATACGGTAGGGACAGAAGACTTGGTGGAAATCTTACCTTCATCCCCGGAAAGTACCGTCTTTGGATCGGCCTTAAGATAGTCATGCCCCATACCCTCAGGTTCGCCATTATGTCCTCATCGGATATATAGGCCGGCAGATGTAAAAAGGACACCATATAACCGGTGCGCAGTATACACAGTGTCCCCTGTGCAGAGGCCTCCGAGTCCAGTGTCAGCTCGAACTCTCCCAACTTCTTGGGACAGAGTGCCAACAGACTCCCCGCTCCCAACAGACTCTCGACAGCCTTAATAATGTCAATCGGGGACACCTTTTTCGGGTCCGCGACCTCCAGTGCGACCATTGCCTCACGCGAATACCGTGGTCCCGACTCTGGCCTCGATGTTCCCCCTTTCCTTTCTGTTACTCCAGAGGGTCCAGCCACGGCCGCCTCTCGTGCCGCCGTTGCTGCCCTCCATAACATTTCCCTCCTCTCCTCCTCAGAGTCAGGATCCACGGTCTCTCCAGGCCGTGTGCCACCACCCTTCGTGTGCTCCCCACCTACTTGAGCACCGACTGATGTACCCGCCATTGTTTCCCTCCAGTCACTGGAAGCCTGTACCACCTTCTTCCCTGGCCATACGGCTTCCGAATGTGCTTGTGGGCCCATCTTCATCGCTGCTTCCTCGTGCCGCACAGAAGAGGCAGCCCTAACAGCCAGGGTGGATGCTTCTACACAAGAAGACACAGATAAATGTTTATCATTCACATGCTGATTCAGGCTGATTCTCAGACCTGTGGTGCGACTTGCTCTTAGCTTTTGCTGCAACTCCCGGGATGCTCCCGCCCGACACAGGCTTTCCAGAGCCCTGTCCCAAGAGGAGTTCACATCCCGGTGCTGCAGCAGAGATGTTATTTGTCATCGTTCTTGCTTTACAGAGTTCAGGAGCCGGAGCCGGAGCCCGACCCACCGTCTCTTTTATAGTGTCCTTGTAGTGGATAGTCTCCTTATAGTGCCTCTTTACTTACCCCTCCTGACGTCCCCTTCCCCTGTCCAGCTCTCGTGCCGGCTCCTGCTTTCTCTCCAGCAACGCTCACAGATTCACTTCTCATTTTTACCCATATTTTCCACACTTTGTCCCGTTCCTCCTCGACATACTTAGCATTAATATATTCCATTACTTCATCATCTGAATACTCATTCGCGCATTCCACATACTCCATCCCTTCATCACTGGAAATATCCACCTCTTCATTCACTTTTCCTTCACTATCGACCATCGCTTCTTTTTCACCACTCTCCACTCCTCTTCTCACCTCCATCTCTCTCTCATTCATCACACTTTCTTCTCCTTTCGCCTTTCTCCTCTCCTTCTCCACCACTTTACCTCCACGGTTCTCTCCCCATTCTCCCGCCGCTTTTTCCACCTCTCTCTCCGCCATCACTCTCGTCGCCGTCACTGCTCCCGTGCCCGCCACAGACAAGGCTCCTGTGTCCGCCACAGACAAGGCTCCCGCGCTCTCCACAGCCAAAGCTCCCGCGCTCGCCACAGTCGATTCTCCCACGTTCGCCGCCGACGAGGTTCCGGCTTTTCCCGCACCTCCGGCTTTCCCTTTCCTCATTGCGCCGCCACCGCACTCCCGCTCAGGTGCCCGGCGCGAAAAAACTCAAAATCCGCGAGTTAAACTCGCTAAAAGTCCAAAAACCACCCGCTGCGAAATCAAACAACCTTTTAAACAACAAAAACCATCGAAAAAACGAAGCAAAAATCACTATAAACATTTTAATTATCGTAAACTTTCGCCGCTGATAACACCGCTCTCAGAAAACGCCACACATGCGCATCGGGCTTTCTAAGAGTGGTATGACCGTAAACGTTCATTACTGGCTGTAGAAGACTATTTCTAAAGACTCTTCTAAGAGTAATTCTTGTTTTAGAGCTGCCTGTAAACAGTAGAACGCCTGACACCTCAAATGAAAATGATTGGCTTTCCAGTGCGTTTTTTTTTTTTTTTTTTTTAAGTTTTCTTCTTCCCTTGTGTTTAAATGACTGTGGCTACTGTCTTCATAATATGAGCCTAAGCTAAAAAGCTTACAGCTCCTAGTATTCCCAGGCAGTCTCCCATCCAAGTACTAACTAGGCCCAACTCTTCTTCGCTTCTGAGATCAGACGGGATCGGGCTTTCTAAGAGTGGTATGGCCGTAAGCGATTATGGCTGGCTGTAGAAGACTATTTCTAAAGACTCTTCTAAGAGTAATTCTTGTTTTAGAGCTGCCTGTAAACGGTAGAACGCCTGACACCTGTTGTAGGAAACAATTTTATTACTTTGTATTAGTGGACAAATATCCTTAAATTATGATTAGTTAAAATTAGAAAGTATAATTACATATACATTGTATGAAATCTTGTATCTTATACGCACTCATATAAATGATTAACCAGTATTTTCCCATGTAGTAAACAGTTTAGATCCTGCACACTAACTGGCATGTTGACTCAGTATTTACACCTTTCTAAATTCTTAAACCTTTAACATTGAACAGATGTGTACTTTAAAGCTTTTTAGCATGCTGATATAAATCACAAGTGTTAAACTTAGGAGGATCTTGGAGTCCATTAGGGACTCCCCTAAATCTTGGTGACATGGAAGGAGGCATGAGAAAGGAAAGGTATATTGTCAGAAGGGCATGATGAATGTTTTGGGGTCACGGGTGCATGTGAAACTCGCACGCGAAAAACCTGAGTACTAACATGTCTTATTATGCATATTAATATATGTTAATCAGCCAGAAACCCCACTAGAAGGGTACACGTCATATGAGGTATAACTGTGGGGTCAGATGGGGGAAGAGGTCAGAACTTTACTGGGGAAGGCCATTAGACGGTTTTCATGTATTGTTCTCTTGGATCCAATATTGTTAAATAAATACTTTGATTTGCTTTGAACTTCACTCGACTGGTTTTTGCAAAGCTTCCGGAACGAGCACGTCTCCCCGAAGAGGGAGGGTGTATTTTGGACCTTTTGGATATTTTTAAATTTTAATTACTTTGAGAACGGTCCAAAAGAACATTTTAATCTTCAATTGGTGACCCCGACGTGCGGAAGCTCGAGACGCCGGACGACTTCGGACTCCATTCCACTTGCGGCCGCAATGAAATAAGGTGGGTGCGCAGACCCTGTTTATTCAAATTCTGCATATTGGACTTTTTAAATTGGAAGTGGTGCGGAGGTCCGACGGCGGTCCGGAGTGGGGTATTGAGCAAATCAATTTATTTTAAATATGTTTTTATAATTTTTTATCAGTTTATACATTTGGGGTTGCTTGTTTAAAAAATTAATTATTGAATTTAAAATATAATAAATGGAAGCTGTTCCCATCTTCAAACTGAGAGGTGGCGTGCTCCACTCGGAACCTGACGAGGTACCGAGTTAATTGCCCGGTCGAAGGTCGTCCGTGAGGGGTGGTTCCCTCTGAAGTATAATCACGCGGACGCTGTTCCCGCAAATTTTATATTTAGTCGCGTAAGCTGTTCCGGCAAAAAAGGTGGAAGCTGTTCCCACCTGGTTTTGGTGTATTTTAATGAAATTTGATTGTGTATTCATGTTTTATGTCTGTTCTGAGAGCCTGTGTTATTCTTAGAGGCTGTTACATGACTGTCGTGTATGTTTTTGCTCGCTAGAGGGCGATAGAGGATTGCATAAACAGGTTGATTTGTTTGAACAAGAGCGCCTGCTCAGATTTAAAAATTTTGAATCGTGTTTCTTTCTTTTTGGGGTTTATTTGCATATATTGGTCATTTAGACTTCTTGTGGAAATATAAATTGTATTTCGTTTACTGCGTATTGTACTTACAATCTTATTTTTCCGGTTCAGTTTGCATTTTTTGACTGTGGTAGTTTGTGTTAAAAATTTATTTTCTGCATCGGTTTGAAATTTTCGTTAATCATAACATATTTTGTAACCTGCTTGCTATTTCAGTAGTTCTCAAAAATTTAGCTTTCACTTGTTATAATATAACTTGTAATTTGATTGCCTTTTAACGGTGTGTTGATGATGTTCCTTTTGTTTGGCTGGAACTGTTTCTAATCATATTACGCACGTTTGTGGCTTGTTGTCTGTTAAGTGTGTCCGGTAACTTGTTTTCGTTCCTAAAATATAGTCGTTGGTTTAATTCTGTGTTGTGAGATACTTGTCCTGCTTTTCTTGCTTTTTCCATTTACTACAAATTGTATTTCGTATATTGGCGTGTTATTTGCTTCTGACTAATAAGCTTTTTCGGTCCGTGGGCCGGTTTCATAATTAATGTAAATTAGGCTTTGCTTGCTTTTGATTGTATATTGTTTGAAGACACGCTTATGTTTTCTATACACCTGTGAAATTATTCACAGGGCTGAGGTGGTCCTGCTTTTATTGGCTGTGTTTAAACCTGACTTTAAAACTTGGACTTTTTTTTTTCTTTTCTATATACCGTCCGGAGAGCGCTAAGGGTTGCGTGGGTGCTGTGTTGGGGAGACCCTGGGACACTGTTTTAATTCACTCTGAATTGTGATGAAACCTTGCGGTGATAATTGATTTGCAATTAAAGAGTGAACTAGAACTAAGACCCATTCAGGTAAGGTCCAATTTTTTAATCAGCTCCTTACAGACAACATGGCCACTACTACCCAGACAGCTCAGGCACGTCGGCAAGATGTAAATGCGACGTTCACAGTTACATCGTTAAAGCGTCTATCGCAGCTCGTTTGCTCACTGCCGCAAAGTCTCAGAGACATCGTAACCTGATGTTAAAACGACGTCTATCTGCTTTCCAGACGACTTACCTCGCATGATGTTTTTGAGCAATCTTTACGGCGTTCATGCGATGCTCACGGCGCCATTGTTATAGCGTCTATGGCAAATCGTTTGCTCATTGGCAGTGCGTCGTTGAGACCTCGTTTACTGATGCTTCCTGGACGATGCTTCTGAGATCTCTAAAGGATGTTCATACGCCGTTTGGCGCCAGTCACCATGCCTCTTATTGTCTCTTTGCTGATTTTTAATTTTTTTTTACTTATATATAATGCAAAATATTGTTTTTATTTTGATTAATATGCCAGAGTGCCAAGAATGGTGCTTTTAACTCAATTTTAAATTTTTAATTTTGAAACTGAGTTGGATTTTTTCGTTAATTTTAACTGTGCGTTTTGTAATAAGTAATATATGGTGTTCAGTTTTTGAAAAAAAAAAAACTGGCAAGAGGAGCTCACATAACAGGGTGTAGAAGTCCTTCATAGAGTTACAGAGTTTCAGCCAATCTTAATTTTATTTTGTTTGAGTATGAGTTTAAAATATATAATATAAGAATTTATATAAAGAGATGGCCAATACACAATGTTGAAAAGTTGTATTCAAAAACAAACAAACAACGAATTACTGTAAACATGAAATACATTAAATATTACTATTTTGAAAAGTTGTATTTTAAAACTTTTTTTACACGAACAAACTTAACAACAAATTAATTTTTAAAAATATTAAATTATTATTTCTGTAACAAAACAATAAAAAACGACTGTTCACGTTTGTGGACATGAAGGGGTTAATGCATGGTGAGCGCGTGGTCTTCTTCGATTCACTCTGTCAGGCGCCAGTCTAAGCCAGTCTTTGATTGCCTTCTCCGCTTCGGCTTCATTTGGATGGGACAGCTGAGGATTCCTCATCGCAGACACTGTAAGTAAGACATTTATTAAATGTAAAATAACTTGTATATTTTGGTTTCTAGATTATTTTATTTTCCATTGTGATGATGTCGAGCCTGTTGCTAATACTTCGTTTAAGGCGCTATTGCTATATTGCTAATATTAAATTTAGATGCTATTGAACATCATTAGACAAATCGTGAAAATACTTTAAGGACATTTAACACATAACACACAGTGAGTCTGATTTGTTGAACACGTAGCACAGTTAAATTATGGTCCAAATATAACAAGGGCCTAGTCGACATGGTTGTCTGCTTAATACGTGTACCCTTTTTATTAACTGAAAATGTATTGAACAGCATTACAACAAGGATATTTACATAATATATACAACATTAACATACCATTCTATATACAGAGTAGGGTATTTTAAGAGCCTAAAACATCTTATCAGGGGATAATATTAAGCTACAGTCAAATATACACCAGCAAGTTGTGCTTAGAAGGCAGCATTTCTGATTAAATGTATGTGCATCTAAAAATATAAGTGACACACAATTGTTTCATGTAATAAATGGTGCAGATTATTTCCAAGATAAGCTGTCTTCCTTCCTCGCAAAGTTGGAGTTATTTACTCAGTAGTGTCCAGTCTTAGCCACAGAGAACCACTTTGGTTGCAGAAGCACACATGATCGTTTGTTGAAGACTCTTCTGATTAAAGAAGAATGTGTGCTCCTGGAGTATGGCATGAATACATGAAACAACACTGGGACATTGTGAATAAAATTGTTCACAGTTGTTGTAAAGATGTGGTGTCATCTTTGTCCTGTTTGGTATACTTATTTTGATACTTACAGACTATGACATCCTTGATTCGAGTGAGTCCAATTCCTCTTTTATCTCCTCTGCCACACCAGTTCAAAGAGACTGCCAGGTGGGGGGTAAAAACTTTTTCACAAATCCTCCATATAGTTTTTTTCATTGTTTGCCCCCCACCCAATGACAGTTTTGACACCTGCAGAGAGACAGACAGAGGAATGTAACCTGGGACTTAATTTATTCATTCATTCATTATCTGTAACCGCTTATCTAGTTCAGGGTCGCGGTAACCTGGGACTGACTTAATGAAAACTAAAATTACAAATTTTAAGCACAGACAACAGAGTCTGTTCAGAGTCATGGATAGTTTTTTATTGCAACATTCAGACAAACAAATAAGTACTTCAATATTTTCTTTTTTTCAGAAATTGTGTCGGTTGATGGCTCCTGTTTTCATTTTAGCCTATTGATATTATATTTCATAGCTTACCTGTAATATGTGATGACATTTGAATTAACATTGTTATAGCTTTGATTTTTTTTAGTGCCTGTGGATAGTGAAATAGTGGCATACAAAACTGAAACTACATTTTTGGGGTGGGGGGTCATGTTCGAGTAAAAAAACAGTGGGGGGAGGGGATTTTGTTTTTTTATCGTACTTTGTTTTATGAAACTCATTATAAATTACGTTTTTAGATAGTTATACTGTAAACACTTTAAGATGTGTATGAGGTTGCTGTAAGAAAAAACTAAGAAAACAGAATTACTTTTTTCCTTAATGTTCTTTGCTAATCTTCACAAAAAGTTCACTTTTATGAGCTTGTTAAAATGGTATATTTTCGTACTGACCGTTTTTTTTCTTGTGGCGGTGTTGGATAGGCCATTTTCCAGCTCTTCAAAATCCTGTGCAGACTGGAGGGGAAGTAGATTTTCTTCAGAATCCTCTTCCAGTTGTGTTTGTTGCAGAAGTCCTCTGCACCTATCCCCTGCCATTGACTGCACAACAGCAGTTAAATGCTGAAGTTGCAGCTGCACCTCCCCAATGGCCTCAAGGATGCACCGTTCGGTAGCTATGACATATGACATTTATATGAATATTCACATCCATGAAATAAATATTTACAGAAAGGTCTGCATATAAACATATCAGTTTACACACACACACACACATATATATATATATATAATTAAATATATATATATATATTTAATTAGTAAAGAATGAACAAGCTGAAGACATACATGTACACTGGGAGGGTATGAGACGTCCTGAAGTGCAAACTCTTGATGCTAAATTAGAAAAACATATATGCAGTAATCAAAGTTAAGGCAATGGCATTTGTGTAAATGATCTTAGGTATGATTTAGATGTACTATATCACAGCCATTTCAACATCATTTTCTTGTAATTGGATGTTACTTTGACTGGCAAGCAGTGTTGTAATATTGCCATCCTCAAGCTGGGTATAAATTAATACTTAGATATTTCTCTTTAAGACTTAAATGGTGCCCCTCAACATCCATGTAATGTGAAGACCCAGTGGAAGTATTATATTGCACCATATTTTTTGGTAACACCTTACATTAATATTCGCTAATTAATCATTATTTATAGAATGAATAATGAACAATTTCCCATTATTTGCTCAGTAGTTAATACTACACTAGCTGTTACTAAGCATTAACTGTTACCTAGCGATTGATTCATTTACTAGGCATTAGTAATTAAGTGAACTAATTAATAGGTTAGTTTATATCTTAATTACTCATTATGTGTACTAACTGCTACTTACTCCATTGTTAATAAATTATTAAGTAATTCAGGTAAAGAATTAACATAGTAACTTACTGTTACTTATGCCTTAATGCTGCTAATTATTATAATGAACCATTAATATTTAGTAAATATACTACTAATTAGTTTATTATTAAGTATATTTGTTTATACTATATCAAAGTTGAATATGGTCACATCTGCTCATGAAATGAGCAAGCACAAATTCATTGATAATTTTGTTGTCCATCAATTTAATCTTTGGTGTATCTGTAAACTCGTGTTTGGTAGTTCTGAGTGTTTGAGTGTAAAGCGTTGTCATTAACTAACAAAACATATTATTATCTTTAACAATTTCAAGCTTGCTTGGTGGTTAGCAAGATTGCCTTACAGCACTGGGGTCTTGGGTTTAAGACTCGATCTGGGTGGAGTTTACATGTTCTCCTCGTGTCTGCGTGGGTTTCCTCCAGGGACTCTGGTTTCCTCCCACATTCAAAAACATGGAGGTCAGGTAAATTGTGTGATACCCTGGTGTGAATGAATGTCTGTATTGAATGTATTTGAATGAATGTGAGTATGCCCAGATATGGACTCAATCATGGGTGAATCTGTAGTGCCCGATGCAGTCCTCCGGGTAGACAGTCGCTTCTGGTAGAGAGTACACTGTACGCAAATTGGCTGTCTCTTCTCGCCGGTGTGTGTTGGTTGAATGTTGACTGTAAAGTATGTTGTGTAGAGTGTTAACTGTAAAAGTGTCCTTGAGTATCTAGAAAGGTGCTATAAAAGTGTAAATTTCATTCATTCATTCACTGCTGGACATGCTTAGAGCATTTACATGATTTTTAAATAAGGTGTTTCTTCAAGATTTTTATGAATTAGATGCAGAGTAGTTCCTACCTTCATATCAAAGAAAAAAGGTGGATTTTACCAACTTTGATATGAAGGTAGGAATTACTCTGCATCTAAATAAAACTTTTGTACAATGTGGAAACAAGTGGAGATTTGAGCATAAAGCTTGAAAGAGCACTTTAACAAATCATGTGCATGCTCTAAGCTGTGAGTGCAGTGATCCTCCTACTGACCAAACCACATATGGCATTAAAATGATAATTTGAAAAAACATAAATAAACAAAATGTCATTGAGTGTTGCATAGTGAAGTTATTTCCCTAAAATATCAGAATTAACTGTTGCATTGTTACAGTGTGTGTAACTAACTGTGTTCTGTATTGTTTGTAATGTTTCTTGAAATGGAACATGGAGTAGTTGCAGCATTTTTTTTTATACCAGAGTGGATATGTACTGAATTGCAATGCACACTAATTAGTAGTGTTATTAAACATTTGTGTATTGGTTCTTGTTATTTTTAATGATGATAATTATACTTTTAATTAGTTAAAGCAATGTTTTACACTCAAACGCTCAGAACTACCAAACACAAATTTACAGATACACCAATGATTAAATTGATGGACAACAAAATTATCAATGAATTTGTGTTTGCTCGTTTCATGAGCAGATGTGACCATAATTATTCATTCTATAACTAATGATTAATTAGCAAATAATAATGTAAAGTGTTACTATTTTTTTTACTTTTAGGTATAAATTGACATGCCAAAAGTCATAGAGCAGTTTGCAAATTATGAAGTGGTGTTACCTCAGGAGATGGATTGTGAACATCTACTCCTTTCTTGTGAGTAAAGGATGAACACTGGTTAGTCTGCTCATGGCAAGAAGACATGTTATCTGTGTTTGAAAGAGGTAAGGTAGGGGGTGTCAGATGGTTGGGACATACGATTTCCAAAGTTGTGCAGGCATTTAATTTGCCTCAAGTGTCATATGTGCACGTCATAGAATGCATTACCACCCACGGCTTTGTTTGAAGATCATGACTGGTGGCCTCTAGTTGGAATTGCAAGCAGACTCTTTAGTTTCCTTGGGATGTAGGAGCAAAAGATACACTGCCATGAACTGTGGGATATGCGTATGAGCCTCTTGCATTGAAGCTGGATGTTTTTTCTGCCAGAGTTACATGTCTGTTTGCATGTTTGCAATTCTAGCCAGATGCCACCAGTCACGATAATCAAACAGCCGTGGGAAGCCACTGCACTGTCCACTGAGGGTGGTAATGCCTTCTATGACATGTTCCCCGTACAGGTGACACTTTATTGAGGCAAGTTAAATGACCGCACAATTTTGGAAATGGACTGTCCCATCCGTCTGACATGCAATATCATTCCTCTTTCAAACGCTGATAACACATGTCTCCTTGCCATGAGCACACTAACCTATGTTCAACCTCACTCACGAGAAAACACCTTACAGTTTATAGAGGTAACGCCACTTCATAATTTAAAAACTGCTGTCCCATGACTTGATGTTCTACCGTGACGTGGAGACGTGCAATCACTCGGGATGGAATCATATCCTGGCTCGGACACTATGAAGAGAACACACACACACACATATATATATATATATATATATATATATATATATATATATATATATATATATATATATAGAGAGAGAGAGAGAGAGAGAGAGAGAGAGAGAGAGAGAGAGAGAGAGAGAGAGAGAGAGAGAGAGAGAGAGAGAGAGAGAGAGAGAGAGAGAGAGAGAGAGAGAGAGAGAGAGAGAGAGAGAGAGAGAGTGTAAGGTAAGTAATGTCATAAGTATTTTGTAATTTAGAGTCCTTATAAAGTGCACTGTAAATCTTGTCTACATTTTATGCAACAAGCTATGTTTACAAACTTTCTATTTTACTGTACTCTATAACCTTACATCGACAAGAGGACAGTGTCCTAAGATCCCCCTGCTCTCCATCTATTGGTGGGCTTGACACTGGAAAAAAACATGAACACATTAACAGATTTAATCAAAGTTAATTAAGCAGTTTAAGTTTGAATGTTGCTTTTTCATAATGGTAGTTTTTAAGGTTAGTAGTGCTTTCTTACTTTGAAAAGTGTCCACTGAAATTTGACCACTGAGTGGTGTCATTCTTTCGCTTGGTGTATATTGTGCTGGAAAGGAGTATTGTAACCAGTTAAGAAGCATACATTACTGTGTAAGTCAGAGACCAACTTTCATAAATTTTACAGTCAAAGAAGCTAATTATATTCCTTTGACTTTTTTCTTCTAAAATGATCATACAATTGGATTATCTTATATATCTGACATCCTCAAAACTATCTAGAAAAATCAAAAAGTCAAAAAAGCAGAAGTGAAAAAACAAAAACTTGCACATAATAATTTCATTTTTGGGACAGGAGAAAATCTAACTCCACTCTTGCTTCATATCTGAAAATATCCAAGGGTTGAGGTAAAATGTAACTTCTTGATAGCTGCATATTCTTTCAAAACAATAAGCACGAAGTCCTTTGTTAGTAAAGGAAATGCACAAAAAAAGAAGAAAATTACAAGCAAACGTCAGTTTGGACTGAATATTAAATTAAGTTTTTATATGACTTGTGCACTGTTTGTTTGAAAGAGCAAATATTAATGTACATCACCGTTTCACACATTTGATGTGGCCTTACTTTGAACAGTTGACAGGGCTCTAGGATTATTTTTCCTCTGCTGCTGATTTACAGTAGGAACTGGGGCTTTTTAAGAAGTAAACAAACCCAAAAAAGAAGAAAAAAAAACAGATATCATATCATATCTTGACCTGCAACTCTTGGAAAGTGTATTGTTTACATGAAGCTGTTTTTCTGCATAATTAGATTAAGTATACTTAACTGGGTTGAAATATTAATTCAGTCATTCATGCATTGTCTGTAACCCTTATCCAGTTCACGGTCGCGGTGTGTCCGGAGCCTACCTGGAATCACTGGGTGATTCAGCCTGGCAGGAACACACCCTGGAGTGGGCGCCAGTCCTTCACAGGGCGATACTCACACACGTTTTTGGACTATGGGAGGAAATCGGAGCACCCAGAGGAAACCCACATGGACACAGGGAGAACACATCACACTCCTCACAGACAGTCACCCCGAGCGGGAAACAAACCCACAACCTCCGGATCCCTGAAGCTGTGCGACTGCGACACTGCCTGCTGTGCCACTGTGCCGCCCCCATGGTTGAAATATTGTATTGTTATAATTTAATAGAAACATGTGGAAGTGTAGGGGCGGCACGGTGGCGCAGCAGGTAGTGTCGCAGTCACACAGCTCCAGGGACCTGGAGGTTGTGGGTTCGATTCCCGCTCTGGGTGACTGTCTGTGAGGAGTTGGTGTGTTGTCCGCGTGGGTTTCCTCCGGGGTGTCCAGGGTGTATACCTGCCTTGCGCCCAATGATTCCAGGTAGGCTCTGGACCCCCGCGACCCTGAATTGGATAAGCGCTTACAGATAATGAATGAATGAATGTGGAAGTGTGCAAGGTTTACTTTTTTTTTCAGTGCAGTGCCAAGCACACATTGATGTGTATTTCTGAGTGAATTTATTTGATATTAACATTCAGCAGCAACTGTTTTTGGCATCGTTTACTGTTTCAGATCTTACTTTGAAAGGAAGGCAGTGTCCTGATATAGGCCTCCTTAGGCTGCTGTCTCACTCTGTGTATACTTGGAGCTGTGAAAACATAAGAGTCTTATGTCTATAAATTTAAATTTTAGTTAATTGTTTTTTTATTTTTATTTTAATGCAGGTATGTCCTTATGAACCTACAAGTGTATGAAGATGCTACTGGTTTCCCCTTCACCGTAAGATGTGGTTTTGGTATTGGAGCTAAGAACAGGTGAGGCACAATGCTTTTAAATTATGAAAGTATATAGACATATTAGGAGTTAGACATATTGGACAAGAACATACTGTATGTCAGGGTTTCTGAATCCTGCTCCTAGGACCCCAAAGTACTGTATATTTCCATGGTCTTGCATTCATATTCTTATATAGACCTCTAAAATGCACAGTGTTATGGGTTCCTAGGAGCAAGTGTAGGAAACAATGCCATATATAATTACTAATGACAGTATTTAGGTGTGTTGGTTCTTACTTGGAACATTTGGAGGTTTTGGTGGCTGAGGAAATTTATTTTTGGGCCTCTTTGTGATGGATGAGTCCTCGTCATCTTCATCGGACCACCAACATGGTCTCTTTCTTGACCTGCAGGTAAGTTAGAGATGTAATCATATACATAACAGTATATACTGATGTATTATATTCAGATTACCAAGGTGAGAAATTTATGTACCGTGATTTTTTTCTGGTTTCTTCATCAGAATTAAGATCTGATGTGTTACATGAAGCCTTCCATTTTCTTGTAACATTGTCTAGTTTATCTTAAAAATTAAATAAAATATTAAGTAAGTTATTAGCATAATGTAAGCTGCATTTAAATGTTTACCCCTTTCACAAATCTTTAAGTATGACGTGAAAAAATTGATTGTGTTTTGCATTTTCAATTTACCTGACTCGTACAGGACCCGGACCTGGTGTTGTGTCCATCCCTTGTCTGGTTTAGGAATTTCTCTATTTTTTATACTTCTTAGGAATGTCGACTGGTCCTTGTATGAGGGCCACCATGCAAGGTCATTAATGACCCAGTCTTTGGGTAATGGACTTGTTGTTCCCTCTTCAGTAAATTCCACCAATAGATACATGATGCTATAAACCCCATCCCACCCAAAACATACAGACAGAAAAAAGAAAAAAAGGCCAACTGCTTCAGTCACAGTGTAATTTTGCTCTCATGTGGTATTAAGTACATTTTCTTGTCTATAAAGCCAAGTTTGCAGACTTTGATTGATTTGGACAACTTGTCAACTACATTTATTCCGAATGTGTTTGATGCTAGTGGATAGTCAAAAAATGACTCTTGGTGTGCAAATTCACTGTATACAATGTATGTTTCAGTGCCAGAAGCTATGATATTTTTAACCTGGGCCACAGAACCTCCAATGCAAACAAAACTATTTGCCATATCTAATTTCAGTGTGAAATGGTTTGTTGTAATCTCCTTGAACTGTTCTGCTTGAGAATTTGAAAGTGATGTAGGTAGAGGACCAGACGTATGCTTTTGTCTGAGCTGGAGTCTTTCCTTTTTCTGTCTACATCTGGGCCTTTCAGAAAGTCTTTTCACAATTTGACTCAGTGGAAACTCAGGCTTTCTCACGAGTTTCTTAAGTTTGCGCATGAAGTTCTCATATTTGAAAGCACTGAAATTGTCAAGAGTTCCGTAATTTCTTACGTCGTCTGCAAGGTGGACAAGATTGTGTACATTGTAGGATAAATACTGCTCCCCATACAGGCCTCCAAAATTCTGGACAAATAAAATGAGTAATTCATTTGAATACTGTAGATAATCAACAAGGAGTCTTCTGTTTGACAAAATGAAAATTGCCACAAAAAGCAATAAGAAGTTGTGATAAACTGCTGTGCTCACAATGTTTTTCAAGACAGTTGGTCCAGTGTACAACAGAAACTGTCTCATCTCAGTAGCCTTCCATCTGTCAAGCTCCTGAAGGCTTCTAGGCTTTCGAGAAAATTCATTGGGCACAAATTGTCTGACCTCCATAAGCCTTTGGGAGAGCCTGCTAACATTAAAGTTGGATAGCCTACAAGTAAGTGGACCTCTTAGCCAAAGCATCAAGAGACGTCGCATCACTCCAAGACAAACTAGATGCATATAGTCAAGTGGAAATCCTGACACCATTCCTAATGAGGTTTTTTGCAGTGGGGATGGACCAAGGTGATGATCTTCATCACTCATTATTTTAAAGCTTTCATTTGTTCTTCTAGGAGCATTTGTTTCTGGGAATACAACCCTGTTGTCTTTATATATCCCCTCCTGTGTACATTTTCCACATCCATAATATCCGTTATGTCCTTTGATGTTTTTAAGAAATGCACAAGCTGGTGCATCGCATACTATTGAAGCGTGTCCTCCCGTGCTCCTCCTTGTGGTCAAGTGGTGCTACCCTTGACGGTTGATTCCCGTACACCCTCTAGTGGTTGGGAGGTTGTCCGCCAAGACAACATAAGTGTTTAGCAGCCCTCTGGTGTTTAAAAGTTGTCATTACAGATGAAATTCTTTTAAAATACCTTAGTGTAAAATCTCTGTTCCCCTTTTAAAATTTTAATTTTTATTTTTGATAGAGTATCTGAGCGTTTAAAATCTTTATCCCATTTTAGATTTTAACTTGATAACACCCTCTAGTGTTGAAACTTCCCGCTACAGTGGAAATTCCCATTTGTGTTATTGTGTCTGCTCGTGCCGCGTTTATTGGGATTCCCACCAGCGCCGACTGGTGTCCATTGCTGCTATTGCATTGTAACTTGGTTGTCGCCCTCGGGTGTCCTAGTCTGGTATTACAATTTAAGTTCAACTTAAATACTGAAGCTCGCTGTTGCCATTCAGACTTACCTTCAGTACCCTCTTGCTATCGCAATTGAAATTGTCGACCAGTTCACACTGATAAGACCTGGTATCACAGCTCTAGTGGCTGTCTCTAAACTCTGCATATCTGAATAATTACAAGTAAAGGCTTGGAAGCATAATAAGTTGATACAACTACAGCAGACAGTGTGCAGTAATTAGAGATTGACACTTTAACTTGATACCAGATCACAAACGCAGTTAAAAGAGAGAGTCTTTTAATCTTGCTATTCTTAATAATTCTTCAATTTGGAAAAGTCTTTTACTTTCATAATTCCTTAATTGGAAATTATATCTAGTAATAAATCTTACTTAATTTTGAATTCTTTAATCCAAATTTTTCGACAATTCTTTAATTCAAAATTTTTAATAATTTTAATTATTGAAAAAAAAAAAATTTTCTTAAATAAAAATTCTTTTTTTTCTCCTCTTTTGCTCACTTGCGTATAGCAACTGCCATTCCACCCCCTCCTACTAACAGACTTCCCTTAGAGATTCACCAGTGAACTCTAACACCATACATACTAGCAGTTACTCTTAGAGCACTCGGTACAGGTGAAGTTAGTTCGATTTAGTTAGGAAAGGGATTAACAGAATTAATCCGAACTAAATAGAAGTAAGTTACACCTCGCAGTTAAAACACAGCTAACATGGCAGAAGGAACCTTTCCCTCGGAAGTATATGTAGAAGGTTTGTGGGATTAGGCATTCTCTGTTCTGACCAGCATCACCAATGATGTGATGCCTGGACTCGCAGAGACGGTGCAGAAAGCCTCACAGGCCCATCGTGACCACATGGTGGCTAAGTGGGTAGAGAACCACTTAACCGACATCCTCAAGGGCAAGCCCCGAACTGAGGCATTAGGTCAAATAGCCCTCCTCGCTGTAGTACAGCTCAGGGCCAGCGAACGTGAGCTTGAGATATCACGACGACAGCAGGCAAAGGTAGAGGCAGAGTTAAGTCAACTTCAAAGCGAAATAGCTGAAGGGAACACACTGCCCCAGGTCACACCTGATGTGCCACCTAGTGCCGCTACAGAAAGACAAGGCCAGCAGGAAGATAGTGAGGATCAGGAACCAGACTCAGGGACCGTAACCTTTAGAGCTGCTGCAGCACCTCCTCTGGTATCAACAGGTATTTCACCTTCCCCTGTGTCTCCTGTCAGCCGTCCCTTACAACGCCCTGCTAGACCCAGAGCACTGCAACCCAGTGTCTGGTCCCCTCAACCTTCACCCTCTCACGGTCCCTCATACAAGGACCTTGATAAAATTGCGCGTAATATAACCCGCTTTGATCCCAAACCCGACGGTTCTAATGATATCTTTTCCTACCTAAAAGATATTGACTTCTACCTCCAAAGGTTCCCCGGGATCACCATAGATGACAGACTATATGTGATTAAACTTACCTCCGACCGAGACGTCAGTAACTTCATTGAACGTCAGCCAGACTATGTAAAAGCCCGATATGATGTGCTGTGCCAAGCATTGGAGGGAGAATTCTCCAATCACCTGTCACAGACCGGACTGGCTGCTGCTTTGAACATAAAACAGCAACGCCAGGAATCCCCTCAGCAATATTATAACCGACTCAGACAGGCGTACTTCGGACCTAGGAATGACTCCGGAATGGAGGAAGAGTTAAATTTCAAATCACTATTTATCCAAAACCTCCATCCCCACACCAGTCATCAGTTGGGAGTCTCAGCTTGCCCTCGCACCCTGTCTAGCAGACAGCTGCGTGATTTAGCACTCAGAGGTTTCCTAAAATCCCAACAAATTCCCAACAGGCGGTCCGAAACACCCCAAGTCTTCAATGCCGACTCCAACTCTCCACATTTAGAGTTAGAAGGTGCCACCCAGGCCGACCCACCAAGATCCGCCCTGGATCCTTCCTCCACTCCATGGACTAGTGAGGGCCCGAAACCTCATCCGCCCCCACACCAATACAAGCGCTACCCTCCTCGCAGGCCAGACAGAAATCACGACAAAGATTTCTGGAACCCTCGGGACAGGGCTGGGTATGGTCGTGACTATTACCCTGTAGAAAACCGCGGTGCGGGCCGTGGAAAACCATCACATCCCCATAAGGGATATGAGCGAACAGCTCCGAACCAGCTTTCTGATTCTAATAGAGAAAAGAAAGAGAAATACTGGTATCAAAATAAAGAAAATCACGCTAAAGACAAGCTTAAAGGCAAGGAATTCAACTCTAAGGAATTAGAGGATATCCGCCGAATGCTTGCAATGATCTGTAAAGAGAAAAAGAAAAAACCTGACGTTCTTTCTATCACCTCTGTGCGGTCTAACCCAAAAATCCATCCTCTAACACCCCAGAAATGTTAGAGAGTTATGTAGGAGAAGTGACAAGCGAAGCTCCGTCTTCTAGCGCACCGTGAAATCTCCTCGTGACCCAAACAAACACTGAAGACCCAGTGATAGAGGGGGGTGACTCGCAACCACCCTCCAGTGCTGTTTTGGTTGTTCAGTTAGACGGTAAAGAAGGTTTAACGCCAAATGACCCTTCAGTCATTGAAGGCGACACACCCGTCCGACAATTCATGGGACACTTAACTGAGAAAGGGGTTGCACGCAAATTCTATTTGTCCACCATTGTGGAGAGAAGGCTAGTACATGAGGCCCTGTTGGACACTGCATCAGATGTCACGCTCATGTCTTCCGCCTTGTTCCACCAGGTTCGAGCCATTGCGCGGCGTGAAAATCGCGAGATACAGCTCCAAAACTGTTCTCTTAAAATTCAGCCGTATTCACATGCAGGCCTCACTATCCAATCTATGGCACTAATGCACTTAGCCATTGGGCCAATGACGTTAGTGCATCCCGTCCATGTGTCTCCTCTCGAAACAATTCCCTTCCTCATCGGCAAAGATCTCCTTAATCGATTCGAACCACTGATTGATTTCAAAAGGTCAAAGATCTGGGCACAAGTGCGTGAGCCTTTACCCATCTGCACCCCACACCACCGGGAAGCTCAGTGTTGCCGTCTCGAAATCCGGCCTGAATCAATAGGAGATCCACCAAGTCAGATCCCTCACTTCGAGGAAGAGGAAACTGAGCCCATGGCGGCCACACCAGAGACAGCAGTCTCTCCCTGGCCCCCTAGTGCCATGTTAGAACAACGGAACACATTCCTGTGCACTTTCACGCAGCCGTCCACAACAGACGCTCCAGGCCTTCCCATCGTGAATGGTCTCACAATACAGGTCTATCATGTAGACAATGCAGTCCTGGCTCTATGGACTGACAAGTCCGCTATAAGCCAAACCCTCTTTAACGCTCTGCGCCTCACTCAACCAAATATTCCTTTGGTGAGCAGTCCTTGTCGCTTTCCTCTTAACCTGACATCAAAAGCTATGTCACCCACTGACGGAATTTGCACTTTAACTGTCCAGTGGAACAAAAGGGTAATCACCCATTATTTCTTAGTCGTCCCTGACTTGCCGCACGACGTTTACATTGGAAGTGACTTCTTGGTGCGCCTCGACGTCCACGTATACACCCTCAATAGCGTGCTGTGGTCTTTGACTGATGTTTCAACGGAAACCTGGTCCTCCGATCTCAGCAACCTAGGCTCAGGACAAACTATTCCCGAGGTATGTCAGGTCACTAACCAAGGTTCACTGGTGGTACCTGCTAACACCACAAATGTACCTATCCGCTTAGTCATGCGACCTGGCCAACACTTAAGCCACGCACATGCACTTTTCCAACCATCACCTCAGTTCTTCGAACTAGGCCTCACCCTCGAAGCCACACCTTTGGTGGAAACACGAGCAAGATCCACCTATCTATTCGTACGAAACGAAACCACTCAACCCTTGACGATCCCTCACTCATCCCCTCTGGGTTGGTTAGTCAGTATGAAATTCTATGACTTCGAGTTGCGAATTCCGATCATAGGACCAATGCCTGGATCCCTTCTTCTTGATCATCCAGAATCAAAGGTGTTCTACACTCATCCGACACAAGCGGTTGCTCTCTTCTCAGCTCTGGACATGAGTAACGATGCCATTTGCAGGATAGATCTCGCTGACGACAATCAAATGACGGTCACGGTTCTTACTTTAGATTCATTCCCGGAATCCTCCCAGGAACCATCTCTTCTTCCCGAAGGGGGAGAAAACACTTCAAATCCACGTACTTCGAAAGAACTATCTGACTCCGAATTCCGTATCCAAGTCGAACAAGTTCTAAAGGAGGCCGACGCCCTCCAAAGCAAAGAAGAACGTGAGAAACTCTGTGAAGTGCTCCTTAAATATCAAAAATCTTTTTCCAAAGATTCAACGGACTGTGGTCTCACTGACATTCATTCAGTGCGCATTCCCACTCGTCCAGGAGCACCACCCTTGTTTGTCCGCCAATACAAAATTCCATTGGCATCCTATGAACCGGTACAAGAAATCATTGATGACTTGCTGGAAAAGGGCATAATTCGACCCTGCAACAGCACATATTCGGCACCATTATGGCCCGTCATAAAACCAAATGGTAAATGGCGCTTAACCATCGACTATCGGAAACTAAATCAACAAGTTCCCTTGTCTCGATGGCCGATGACACAATTGGAGCAAGAACTCCCCTCAGTCCGAAACGCTAAATACTTTTCCACCATCGATGTAGCCTCTGGCTTCTGGACCATCCCGGTGCAAGCAGAAGACCAACACAAGCTCGCTTTCACTTTCGCAAAACGACAGTACACATTCACTCGGTGCCCTTTTGGATATGCCAACTCACCCGCGGAGTTTAACATCTTCTTAAACAAAGCATGCCCTGATGCCCGCGAGCGAGGCACCCTCATATATGTGGACGACATACTCATGCGTAACCACTCCCTACAGGCACACATTGACGAGATTGATCATGTTCTTGACCAGCTTACAACAGCAGGTGCGAAAATATCACTCTCCAAATGTCAGTGGTGCAGAACAAAAGTGAATTATGTCGGTCTGCTCGTAAGCACTGATGGTGTTGAACCACAAGTGAGTCGAGTGCAAGGGGTAACAAACCTCGCAGCACCCACCAATCTTAAGGAACTCCGCAGTTTCTTAGGAGTATGCAACTACTCACGACAATTCATAGAGAACTATGCGAACCTAGCTCGTCCACTTTATGACCTCCTGAAAAAGGATACTCCGTTCACCTGGGGAGAAGCCCAGGAACACGCCATGCAGGCACTGAAATCGAAACTGTGCACGGCTCCATGCCTGGCCTATCCTGACAGTAGCAAAGAATTCTACCTAGAAGTAGGGTTCTCGAACCACTGTCTCAGCTCCGGTCTGTATCAATTACACGACAGAGACAAACGTGTCATAGCCTATGCTAGTAAAACTATGCTGGCTGCCGAAAACAAATACAGTGACTGCGAAAAAGCACTACTAGCAACAGTGTGGGCAGTCAAACATTTCTCCAACTACCTAGGTGGTCAGAAGGTGATTGTTGAAACTCATCATCAACCAGTCACTTTCCTAAACAGCCAACGAATTCGAGAGGGTGTAGTAACTAACGCTCGAGTAGCATCCTGGCTAATGGCTCTCCAAAGCTTTGACTTAGAGGTACGTTACGCGCAAAACTACAAGAGCCCCCTAGGCACAGGCCTTGCTTCCTGCAGGCGATGCGAAGGAGACATGCCTTCCCAAGTGCCACAAACTCCAGAAACCCTCTTACCTACCATGGCTAACCACCACTATTTTGATCCCAACACATGCAAAGACCTTGTCACTGCATATGTAGATGGTTGTTCGTTCCGCCGAGAACACACCCTGATGGCAGGGGTGGGTATTATCGGAATAAACGGATGGCCTCACAAACCCCTAAGTTTCAAATTGGGTGCTCAGTCCTCCCAATATGCTGAAATAGCAGGAATTCTCATCACAATCCAGTCTGCGGCCCAGAAAAGTGTAAAAACGTTGGTGATCTGCACAGACTCCAACTACGCGCGCCTAAGCTTCACATGCCACTTGAGACTGTGGAAAACCAACAACTACACCACGTCAAACAAAAAGCCAGTTAAACACAAAGAGCTTTTCGCGGCATGCGAACACTTGGTAGACACACATGACCTGCAGATCTACTGGAAGAAAGTGAAGGGTCACTCCCGAGTCCCGGGAGATGACAAAGAATTCAATGATCAAGCAGACAGCTTAGCCAAACAAGGGGCCCGCGAAGGCACATCGTGGACATTCGATCCCTCCCTTTATCCAATCCCACCCGACATCGAAGTCCTAGCTGTCACACGGTCTCGAACTGTAACAAAGGCGTCGCCTGACAATGCCAAAACTACCATTGTCTCTATTAACCCTGCTTTTTCGGATGCTGACTTAGTTACTCTCCAAGCTCGAGACCCATCCATTTCTAACATGCTTAGCCATATCTCTGACCCATCTACTAATCCCATCGCAGCACAGGATCTTGACACCATACCAGGGCTTAAAGACCTATACGGCGCCAGAGCGTCCCTCCAAGTCGTCAAAGGCTTGCTAGTTAATGCCACTGACTCGCACACTTCACCTACGTTCGTGGTTCCTCAGTGCCACAGCGGGGTGATGCTGATGCACGCCCATGACTCCCCATCTGCGGGACACAAAGGGGTCAAAGCAACACACCACGCGCTCCGGCAGGTGGCATATTGGCCCCACATGGTAAAAGATGTGGCTGACTACATTAAAGGCTGTCTGGTATGTTGCCAATTTCAACCCTCGAATCCTCTTCACAGAGCCTCCTTGCAAAAGAAAGGAGTATCCTTCCCTTGGTCAAACCTCCAGATAGACTGGGTTGGACCACTCACTTGAACAGTGAGAGGTAACAAGTACTTCCTCACAGTCACGTGTGCATTCACTAAATGGGTAGAATGCCTCCCCGCACCGAATGACACAGCACTAACCACTGCATACTTACTGATGAACCATGTCTTCTCACGGTTTGGCCTACCCAGCCGTGTCGACTCTGACAGAGGGACACATTTCACAGCTGAGGTCATGCAACAGCTCTGGCAACTCTTAGGAGTAAAAGCCAGCCTTCACATTAGCTACCATCCTCAAAGCTCAGGTCAGGTAGAGCGCGCCAACCGAACTGTTGTTAGCATACTGAAAAAGTACGTAGCAGCAAATCAACGAGACTGGGATGTCAAACTATCCCTCGTACTGATGGCCATACGGGCGACCCCACACGACGCGGTCGGGGTCTCACCCTTTGAGTTGATGACAGGGAGACAAATGACTCTGCCTCTACATCTGTTATATCAGCCAGGTGAAGCTAGCATAGCCGTAGCCTACACCACTCATCAGTATATGGAGGATCTGCAGAAACACCTCAAAGCCACCTTTGCCTTTGCCCAGCAGAAACTGGAAAAAAGTGCAGAAGGTCGCAAAGCGTACTACGATCACAAAGCATCCCACGATGAACTCCAAATAGGGGACAAAGTATGGTACTACATCTTTGTCCAACCTGTTGGAAGGTCGCGAAAAACAGATGGTCCGGTCCCTATAAGATAACAGACAAACTGTCCCCCGTTGTTTACAGGATCAAAATAAACAAAGCTCGGGGCAGTACTGAACTCAAATGGGTCCACCGCAACCAAATCCGACCACACACAACCCCCATGGGACTTGTAGGGGATACTAACGCTTGTGTTAGATCATAAACGACAGAACCAAAGGCAGGAAGGGTGTTAGTTAACGAACAACTACAACCTTCTACTCACACCTTAGTTCTCCTATCCCCTTTCTCTTTTTCTCTCACTCTTTAGCAGGCAACGAGCTTCTAACCAGACTGAGGACACTCAGGGTGCAAGACCCTAGTCCCTCATCGTCAATTATTGTAGAGTGTTTACCCTAGGAAACCTTTATCAAAAGGGGGGTATCGAAAATTTTTTTTTATAATTTGTCTAAACGACTCGCCGTAAATACCCTAAATCTAACCATGAGCATCTCTTCCGGTAGGATGGCCCCGCTACTCATTCTCCTGATCGTCGGCTCCCTAGGAACCGCCGTGCTCCCTGAAGTGATTGAACCGGGTCCTGACTCAGGAATAATACTGAAAGACCAGCCGGGACTGCTAATCACTAATTGCCGCCTCCATACCCAGAGAGTATTTGTACGGTTGAATCCCGCCAAAGCGTGTAGCAAAAACCTACCGATAACCACTCTGCAGACTGGACGGAATGGAGTTAGATGGACTGAGGAAGCTATCAGCCATGCTGAAGCAGACGTAACTCACAAAAGTTACAAAAAGTTCACCGTAACGCAATCAGAACTAAATGGTTTCAATAAACGACCTAAACGCTTCATAGGTGGATTGTTAATGGCAGCTGCAACTGTGGTATCACTACTGAGTCTCGGAACGTCCGCCGTCAATGCCGTCAATGTAGCCACTGTTAAACGTCAAGTAGGGGAATTGCAAGCAGAAATTCCGAACATTAAAACCCAATTAGACAAACAGCAGCAGCACCTGCAAACCATTGGGCAAACCCTACGTGGCACCGTCGTAGTGCTCAACGCTCACAGTGTCGCCTTGAACAAAACGCTCCAGACGGTTAACTCCATGCTTTCAGTAGTACAACTTGACCTTGCCCACATCCAGCTTGTGAATATGTTATTGTCTGATATGCTACAAGAAATCAGCTCCTCTGATAGCCTAGCCATGGGGAGAATTCCTCCCTACCTGGTGCCTCTATCCTTAGTACAGGAGATTTTATCTACAGCAACTCGAGAAGTAGTTACTGACCTCCAGGCCCACCTAGCCTATACCTTAGGTAGCGCCATCCCAATTTATGTTAATCCTCAAGACCGAGAATTAGCATTCATTATTAACCTTCCCATAATGGCGCCTGAAAACATATACCGTTTGAAAGATGTTGTCAACGTTGGTTTCTGGCAAGATTCTGCCTACGTTCGTGTGAAAACAACATCTCTTGTGGCATACCAAGACGATAACCCTGACCTATATCTGGTACCCAATTTGCTTATGTGCACACTCACTAAAGACATTCACTACTTGTGCCCTAGCAAACCTTTCATTCGTGACAGCGCAAATGGGATCTGTGGCCTTAAGCCTATGATGAGTAATACTCAATGCCCGGTAGTCGTCACACCCCGACGTTTGGTAACCAGTACTCAAGCTGAAATTGTTGGAAATCGTTGGTTGGTTAACACCCCCTTTAGAGAGGCCCTACTAACCTATGATCAACATGACACCTCAGAAAGGGTACTCCTTCCTAGCCGAACCTTCTGGGTAGACGTCCCCGTAAACGCAATCTTACATGTAGGAGACCTGGCCCTGTATAACCTAAACCCTGACCAATATGAGAGCGACATAGAAATCTCAGAGTTCTTCTCCAAACACACCATCGAGCTAGATACTAAAACACTAACTCGCCTAGAATATGAGGGAACCCAAGTCATTGACCTAACCCCCATAGATAACACTCTTAGAGAACTGTCGTCTCAACCCCTATGGCCAGTTCAGCCTGTCACCTATGCATGGTCCACCCCGGACACCTTACTAGTTACCCTGGTAGGATTAGGATATCTTTTGACCTTTGGTATAGCTTGGTTCTATTTCAAACGCACTCGAGCCCTCCAGAGCAGGTTAGAAACTTGGTCCAATAAAATGGTTAAATTCGTTAGACATAAAAGAGCCCAGAGAGGTGAACCCCCTAGTTTTAGATATGAAGCCGAAGGCCATGTCGAAGAATCAGCTCTCGAGGTTGCGTTTGAACAAGACCTACCCCTAAATAATTAGGATCCCTTCAGCATGCAAACATACACATTCCATATACACCCATACACTAATAGGAATACATCAGCTCTGGAAATGTGTTTGAATATGCTTGCTGATCTCACCTTCCTCCACAGCAAAGGTTCTTTTCAGCTCCATGATCCCTGACGAACCATAAAACTGAAAAGAAAGGGGGGAATGTAGTGGAGTATGGACCGAATATGAATAACGGATGAAAAATTAAAATGAAAAATGAAGAAATGAAAAGTTTTGAATTAAAACTTTTCCAGTCTGAAGGGGACCTTTGGTCTGAATCCAACATTCCACAAACCGCAGGGGGCAAAGACCCCGCAACACGCACACACCTAACATCAAAGACTGGAGAAGAACACTTTCAAGTGACACATGGCCCCAACACCCCCTTTTCTCTTTTAACTAGCAGGAACAAAGAAGAGAGCTTTTACGGCCCGTTTTTATGACAATGGCACCTAAATGTCTCTCCTTATCTCGAGCCCACTAAACAGGGCCAGCAAATGTTTAAACCAAAAGTGACCTCGGTTGAATCCCCGTGAATCACCCATCAACAACGTGGACCAACAGCGACCCCAAATGGACACTGGCGAAACCACGCCTCGCTCGGGGTCATCTAAACAATAACGAAAAATAATCAAACTCTGATTATGTGTGTATAAACAAATGTATTAATGTCACTTTCTGTACCCTCAGATGAATGCCTACCTCCTAATGAAATGTTGTATATTGTTGATTGTTTCTATCATGAAAAGAAGTTCTACCTCTGAATAAGAGAAAACGGATTAATATTTTTTTTCCAGCGTATCATCATGAATTGGACGTAAAACAACGTACTAAAGATGAAACCTTATGTAACTGTTTGATATTAATAACCCAGTATACTCATTGTTGTATGTTACTAATACGAATAGGAAATTTCGATACGGGAAATGTCTATCTTATTACTTATTGTTTAAAAGATCTTTGATCCAGCCTTCCCTCTTTTCTGTCTCATGAAGTCAGTCACGTGAGCCTGAACTCGCGTCCAATCAGAAAAGAACGCCTCCCATTAGGGCGTGACCGTGCTGACTTTGAAAAACAGCAGCTCGACTGCTCACAGTTCAGTTACGAGAGCTCGACAGCAGTTACGAGAGTTCAGTCCCGAGAGCTCGACAGAAGTAACGGACCACGAAAGAAAGCGGAAAAGAGAGGACGCCGACGACAACAACAACGAGAAGATCCGAGAAACTTTGAAACAACAAAGAAACGCTCTCTTCTCCACGCCGACAACGAAACAAAGAAAATTCTCAGACTTCAGAAAAAGCTCACAAGAGACGTCTTGACTTAGCTGATCGTATGAAGTTTTAATAATGCGTCGAGCGTTTTGAATATCTCTTTTCCTTTAATCTTGTTTATGTTTTATTACCCATCGAAGTGTGATCTCACGAGTGATCAAAACATTACTCCTGGAAAACTGAACAACGAGACGAGCTAATACTCGGAGAAAGCCGCTCCATTCCGGTGGAAACCAGCCACGCCTGTGAAACTCTAAAAGAGGGGAAACCTCGATCGACGCAGCTCTGCCTGAAAGCCGAGAGCTTCCAACTCAACAGGAAAGAAATCTCCTCCACAAGCGGGCCTGTCTCTCACCACGTGGGAACGACGAGAACAACCCCAGAACTCGAAGATTAAACAGCAGGACGCGACGGCTCGGTGAAACGGCGAACGAGTAAGCTAGCGTATTTAACACCTTTTCCAGGAGCTAATGTCTAAGTAAACCCTCTTTATAATTTATCATTTATTAACCTTAGTTGGCAACAATTTAATCACAAGACAGCAGCGCCTAGCCCACCTTAAGGTCAAAATCGGGTTTCCCTGCGGTGATAACGTGAGATTATAAGGCTAAGCTATGTTAATTAAATATCTTCTCTTTATTAATAAAACTCTCATTATTTGAAATCACAGTGTTTGCAATTTGTTCATTATTTTCCTGAAAATCCTGACGTACTCATTTAGCATGATTATTATTCATTCTCAAACTAATTATTAATGTTTTAATTGCCTAAGCCAATTATAAATTTTAATTAATATCATTAAGTCAAATATCAGAGATTGGAGGAGTTTGAATAAGGTCAACGCTATAAAACAAATTATAAATTAATATATATATGTTACACTACAAAAAGGTATATGCTACTGTTGTATATTGTGGTGAGCACCAGAAGAAGAAAGAGGCTTCTTAGCTTTTCTGCTATTCCTGTGTCCACCTGGTGATGCACCACAGAAACTGCAACTTTATTGACACATGCCAGGACACCCCACACACAGGAAAAATAGCCCAAGGTCATTAATTTTCATACCCATCTCGGTCATGGTGGCCACCCACAATAACAATACATAACTGACATCACAAACCAGAAACAACAGTAAGAGCACGTAAGAACGTTCGAGTCTCCGGGTGACTGTCTGTGAGGAGGAGTGTTCTCCCCGTGTCTGCATGGGTTTCCTCCGGGTGTTCTGGTTTCCTCCCACAGTCCAAAAACACATGTTGGTAGGTGGATTGGCGACGTCTGCGTTGCCCTGTGAAGGACTGGTGCCCCCTCCAGGGTGTGTTCCAGCCTTGCGCCCAATGATTCCAGGTAGGCTCTGGACCCACCACGACCCTGAACTGGATAAGTGGTTACAGATAATGAATGAATGAATCTAAGCATGAACAAAAACAGTCCCATGAGCCTCTGCTTCAGTGGCACCTACCATTGGCTGCCACAATATATTTAAATATGTCAGCAGTCTTACTGAAACTAAACATGTATTAAATTTTTTTTTCTTGATTATTTTTCAGCTCAAGGTCGATGGGCCCACTATTTAGTTAGACTATTTAGGTCTGTATATACAAATGGACTGCCATTATCACTCGAGACACGCTGTGGCAGGCCCCACCTGGGGATTATTTCCCTGAGGAATGCTCTAGCTAAAGCTTCGCCATCCTGGGTACCTGTGGGAAAAGCTTCAACCCATTTACTGAACAAGCATACACCGCTTCCCTTCTGCTGGTGTTAGTTCCACAAAATTAATCTGACAATGTTGGAAGGGCTTTGTCGCTGGGGGGGGTGACCTACAGGTTGTTGCAACAGGGGTTGTGTGTGCCTATGTGTGTTTGCGCACATGTGAGGCATGCTGAACAAAAATTTTGGGTGAGTGTAGAGAGTCCAGGTGCATACCAATGTTTGGCAATCATCCCTATAAACCCCCCTTTGCTCATGTGAGATCTTCCATGAGTAATAGCAATCAGCCATTTCATGTATGTTTTTGGGAGACATGGTCTGTTCGTAGTGTAGTGGAAATAGTTATGCACACGTTGCGGTGGCATAAGCACTACATAGCAGAGTCATTCATTCATTCATTCATTATCTGTATCCGCTTATCCAATTCAGGGTCACGGTGGGTCCAGAGCCTACCTGGAATCATTGGGCGCAAGGTGGGGAATACACCCTGGAGGGGGCGCCAGTCTTTCACAGGGCAACACAGACACACACACACGGACACTTTGGGGTCACCAATCCACCTACCAACATGTGTTTTTGGACCGTGGGAGGAAACCGGAGCACCCGGAGGAAACCCATGCGGACACGGGGAGAACATAACCAACTCCTCACAGTCACCCAGAGTGGGAATCAAACCCACAACCTCCAGGTCCCTGGAGCTGTGTGACTGCGACACTACCTGCTGCGCCACCGTGCCGCCCGTCATAGCGGAGTCAATGATAATTAATTATTATTTGATTAATAATTAATTATTTAATTCATTTTGCTAAACTCCATGTTTGGGAGCCATTAAAGAATGACATGTAGGTCATCATGTTAGATGACTTTTCATATTATATAGCAGAATCAGCTAGAATTAATTATTATTAATGAATTATGCTCATTGACCCGCCGTAGGTTCTTGACTCTGAAATTGAATCTGAACTAGAAGTAATAATTCTATACAAGAAAGGTGCGCCCACAAAGATATAACCAAGGATTGGTTATATCACACATCTGATTTATTAATTGTAATATCAAATAATGAATATTGATTATACATTCATATAATGAAATGGATTACAGTGATACATGAGGGAACAGGGAAATTAATATATGAGGGAATTTCTCTATGATAATTCTAGGAAAGGCTATTGTTTATCCCAGCAAGCATTCAGCACCAACCCTGAGCAATGAAAGAAATGAGACCATGTGACCTTATGTATCCATGGAGATGGAGACTGGAGATAGCTGGGATCATGTCGCTGACGCGCTGTGCTGTCTGGCGAGGGCTTTCTGGAGAACTGCAGGCGCGTGCGTTCCTTTTCTCCCAAGATTTTCAGATACGGCGACCCCTCCATCGGAGCTGGTGGCGTTCTGAATTTCTCTGTATGGTTTCTCCATCATCGCTGATCTGCCGCCTTGTGAGAGACCGTCCAAGCAGGTCTCTCCTGGGCCTCATCTCAGAAGATCATTCTGAGGGTGCGTGTGGCCTTCTTCTTCGTTGCTGGTCCGGAAGCTTTCTCGTCCCTTGGAGGGTCAGAGGTCTAAGGTTTCCTTCATGCTCTGGGTGTGGCATTGAATTTTTGCTAGAGTTAAACTATAGCTTTTCTTAATCTATAGTTTTCTATCTGGACCACGCTTGAGGGGTCCAAGACTGTTTAAGAAAGCCATGAGTCTGACGCCTGCAGAGTAATTTCAAAACCAGTCATTTTCCTCTTTAGCCTTGAAAAAGTCTAAAAGAGAAAAAGTGTGAAGTGAATTGAAGAAGCCCCAAGTGTCTGATGCCTGGAAGTGAAGAGTAGAGAAACAGAGAGAAGAAGGGTGTGTTATTTGGTGCCACTAGGTTTTAACCAGAGTTTAGAAGACCCGCCTTTAATACCGATTGGATAATATTGGAGCCAAAAAATTAAATTTATGACCCTTGATAAGACAAAGACTTGAAGACCATCTCCTTTGAATGACTACCCCAAGATTTGAATCATACTTTTGCAATATAAAGGATTATATGTAAACACAAAGACATAATTAATAAACACATAACACACATAGCATGTGGCTACCTTGGTTCTACATAAATTCATATAAAACAAAAATGACTTTAAACACATGTAAATGAATCCCACCCATTTTGATTATCCAAATGGAATTAATTTCAAACAATTGTGCACATATGTAACTTCAAATTGTTTTAAACCAATGGAAATTAATGTTTAATTCTATAGTTTGAAAAGTTCTCCATTAAGTAGCTTTATACAGAGCATAACTGATCCTCAGGACTGTCTCTCTGCATTCTGCATTTGAGAAGAGTTGCATGATCCTCCAAAGCCCTGTCATAAACTTTCCTTAAAAGGGCCTATAGTGTCAGTTTTATGACTCTCTGACACAGACCTTCAGGCACCAATTTGGGGCCAGTTCTTTCTGAAAAGCTTATTTCAAATTCCAATCTTGGCTTGTGTGGCTCGGAGATGTCTGTGACCTAAGAGAGGTCCTGCAGCATAATAAGGTAACTTTGGCATACTAAGTCCCCAAAAAGTAAATCTTTTATTAAAATGAATAATCTGTTCATCTCCACTACAGTAGTAGTGTGGACCCATACATCATTTTGCTTAGTAGACCCCAATTTAGACCATTGAGCTCGTTCTGTTACGGAGGCGGTGGACTGAATATCCCGCAGGGTTGGTTTCTCTTGGTCTGTCACAGAAAATTGAACGGTGGCGACCGAGGTAGTGCAAGCTGTGTGTTTAGCTACATGGTTTGCAAAAGCATTTCCTTTGCAGACAAAATCATCTGCTGAGTTGTGTGCCGCACATTGCCGCATTGCCACTGCAGTCTGAGATGGTAGTAGTAAAGCAGAGAGTAGATCATTTATCAGTTTGTGATGTTTTATTTTTGCGCCTGAGCTTGTCCGAAAATTACGCTGTTTCCAAATGTACCCAAAGTCGCAAGTCACCCAGGCATATCTGGATGTATCGGTACACTAAAAAATGCATTTGCTAAATCTACTACTGTGAAGTGTGTGTGGTCTGTAGGTATTTGGGACAAAATAGTGTGGGGTTTTGGTACTTCGGGTGCTCAAGCTTGAACTGCAGCATTTACTGCCTGTAAATCCTGAACAAACCTCCACTCATCCCGACCGGGCTTTTTTTACAGGGAATATAAGTGTTCTAACTGGGGAGTTCGGACATGGAATAATTACCCCTGCTTTCAGTAGAGATTGAAAAACCGGCTTTATACCCTCTGGCTTCAGGTTTTAGAGGGTATTGGTGTTGTTAAGGCCTATAAGAGCTCTTTGGAGTGATTGTTACGGGTGCACCCCCTTTAATTAACCCCACATCATCCTTAGTTTTAGCCCACAGTGTTTCAGGGACCCCAGCTAGCTCCTCCTCAAAGGGGTGTTCCAGCTGAGGTGTCTGAATGTCTCATTGGTGTTCTGAAACCAGCTGCACTGCTCAGTGCACAAGCATAGTATAACGGGTGGTCTGCCCCACGCGGCTATACCGTTGTATACCAAACTGTCCACTTCGAAAGTTCCTGTTATGTCTAACCTATACTTTGAAAACTGAGGGGGAGAAATGTTTTCTACGTCAAGTTTGTCATGGAAATGATCACCTACTAATAAATGAGACTGAAAATTGTCTTTGAGTAACCTTTGCTGAGAGCAGCTAAAACCCTCTACTCTGCTCTGCCCCACTTTGCCGAGAACCGAGAACAAAAAACCTACTTTCTTAGCTAAGCCACCTATCAGGGAGAAAAAGATAACAGTTTCATACAGAAACAAAGTTCTATGAACCAGCTATCTTGTGCTTGTTAAAACAGAAAAAAATGTCCTTGATACATTTCAAATTTCCCTTCACACTCCATATGAGTGCTGTGGTTGATAGGGGATCTGTTCCCGATGTGAATCCCGATTTTTTCATAATCATAATCATCATCAATCATTTTTTCATAATTCATAATCAGGGCCTTGGCTAATATGTGAGGTGCAATGCAAATTACTCTTTTTCCACTGCAAAGGATTTGACACCATTTTCTCTGCTTCTGATAGAAAATGTCTTACAGTTTCTCCCTGTTCATCAACACTGTGCCACATGTAAACGTACCCTGGACACCATATTTTCTGAACACTTCTCTCACTACTCCCATTAATGCTTGAGATTTTCCCTCTTGTGTTTCACAATAAAAATCATTAGTTCTGATTACTGAATGGCCCGCCCTGCTATCTACCAAAAATCCCTCCTACAGTTAAAGTTATTTTAGGCATACTTAATGGGCATGTTGTAAGTTGTTGCACTAATGAAAAATAGGGGAGAAGAAGTGGGTACTTCCCTTTTCGCTGTGTTAGTGGGTCCTGTTTGTGATGCTTCTGGTGTGCTGGTCTCCTCGGCGGGGCAGCGTCAAGGTCAGGATTGGCAGCAACTGAGACACTGATTTAGTTTTTTCCCTCTTGCCTATTCTCTCTCTCTCTGTCTTTAAACTTGTTCAGATATTTCACACCGAGGCTCCCAGTATTCGGAAATCCGAAATGTTTTATCCACAATGGGACATACATTACACTATCAGTTCCATAATCCTGGCTTATCTGACTAAAAAGAGCCACAGTGTGAACCTTTTTTTTTTCTTTTTGTTAAAGCATAATTCTTTTGCTAATTGGGATCCCATCTTGTTCTCTCACTTGATTTAGTGACTCAAAAACTTAGCCCCAACAACCAAGTCTCACCTCCCTTTACCTACTAGCACTCTTCCCCATGGTAAGGACCTATTGCTCTAAAAATACGTCTACCAATAGAGGCCTCGCTTTGAGCAGGCTACTCTTTTACTACTGCACCGTCGAGCATCCTGCCCCGACTGCCACGCAGTTTGTTACACCATGCAACTAAACTTTATCCAGGGCTGAGCGCTTAAGGGAAGGTGGAGGGGAATATATTAAACTATAATTATTCTGAAATTAATGAGTCTGTCACTCACCACCAGTATTTGTAAATGAGGCTTGGACTGCGCGCAGAGGGCCAATCAGTGACACTCATCCCTGTGGCACTTCTCCCTTGCTCTGTGGGATTTTCCCCTGCCTTTGGGCCCAGTCTCTGCCGAAGAGCATCCTTGGTGTGTGTTCACTTCTCTCCCCTCTGCTGCAGTCCATCGCTCATCCTGTTCGTAACGCCAAAATGTGGTGGAAAATTGTGACAGAAATGAAAATCAGAATCTCTGAATCAGTATCAAAGTGAGTAACAAATTTATTGGAGTACGGAAATGCAATGCATAGATCCCTCTATTCTCCTTCTCCCCTGGAACAATTTCTCAAAAAGCCTTTATACCCCTAGCCCCTCCCTACTTATACAACTATCATTCTATTGTCTCATATGGCCTGAACAATGTTACATTACACAGGTGTTCACTCTGTTTCTAATTATCTCTGATATTCTGACACATTCCGCTCCCAGAGTCCCCTTCCAGACCGTTTCAACTAGCTTAAGTTATCTCAACTCAGTACAGAGAGGAAGGGAACTGAAGGTCAACCGTTATCTGACACACATGCACACATAAGCCTGCTGCCTTCACAGAGTTTTCAAGAAGGGAAAACAAAGTTAGTCACACAGGCTTTTGCTGATATAGATGAAACTAACAATCCTTTTAATTTATTATGAATCATTTCAATAAACAAATTCCATCACACTGTTTGTCACAGTTCAGCATTTTAGGAACATAGACAAACATTAATGGCCCCACTATGCATGAAAACAAAAAAAGAATGAAAATATTAACAAATATGATGAAGTTAACAGCTGCTAATAAGTTTTCTTAGCAATGTTCTTAGTGGGATGTTTTTTTTTCAATAATTCTCATTAATCATATAAGACAGTTTTACAGTTAACTATACAGGCAATTACATATTTTTTAAGACATTTTAATGTTTTTGCATTTAATTTTCAAAAATATTAATATGTGTACATACTCGGACCTGCATTAACCGTTTACTCGTTTTGAGGGTCCTTGCCGAGCTGTTGATTGATGTACATTTCATCCAATCACATGACGACATCAACCACAGGAAACCAGGGGAAGGGGGATTAGGATGGGGATGTATGATTAGGCTTCACAGCAGCCGCACATCAGTGACAGGTCCACACACACACACACACACACTTGAATCCTATCCACTTCTGGGTTTGAGTTTGTGGGTCAAAACATCAGGTTTGAGCCTTTCTGCGGAAGTGTGTTAACAAAAAATGTATGTAGAATGTGTGGATTCAAGATTAAAGAGGGGAGGTGTGCCTTCCAGTGCGTGAAGAATTCAGCATTACATTGCTGTGTGCCCCATTGTACAAATTCATTGCGTAGATGCTGCAACATGATGCTGGTACGTGCCCAGTGGCTAGCCAATATCCGCAGAGCCAACTTCAGCCCAACAAAAAACACACATATGTAGCAGGCATTTCCAGTAGGTCAGTGGTTCTCAAACTTTTTCATTCCACACTTCAGACGAAAGAGAATTTCCACACCCCATCTGTCCCATATCACCCCCAAAAAATGTAATAAAATAAACATGCATGTTTACAATTTAACTAAATAACATCAATTTCTCTCTAAATCAGTAGCTTAATACTATAACACCAGATACATTAATATCAGTGTTAAAAATACAGAAAATTGGCCTAATTAAACTGTGTTTCAGTTTCTCACTTTTCAATCTGTGCAAAAATTAGCAAAGGCAGGTGCAAGGAAGTAGGAGTGAGTTTGATATTGGTGGGGGACATATTTGCTGAGTCAAAGCCCCCCCCCCATACTCAAAATAGATAGCTATAAGCTGATTCCTATGTAAACAAGGCAGCAAAATACTGCATTTATAAAGATGTTGAAGAGCATTTGATTAACATTAATGTTAGAGAGTGAGTCTGAAGTAAAATTACTTAATTTAGTCCATAAAGACAAAAGATATCAATTCAGTGTTTATCACACTGTGTACCTATGGATTATTAAGCGAGTGTACAAAAGTGTTGAAGTAAACAGTCTGCATCATCTTTTTGGCTGAGCACTAGAGGCTCATACCTGTTATTTAAACACAACGACATCAAAATAGAATAATTTGCATTGAATCAAATTCCAGAGCTCTACATTTCACACAGTTGTCCTGTTTATAACATAGGAGTAATAGTACTAATCTAAAATGCAAGAGATGGCATCAAACAGACGCAATAAAGCTGTGACCCAAAAACACTATGCTGTAATGTTGGAAGAAGGAACAATCCAGAAGCATGGAGATTTGCAAAGTGCTCCTCAGAACGGGTTGACAGGCTTGTGTCAGTATTATATCTTATTAATCATGATGAAAACTGTATATTTATTTTACATACCTGTAAAAACAGCTGATCATGAGGCAATAAAACTGATAGTGACAGCTGTTCATTTTATGAATCCTTATAAGGTGTCTTATTTCTCATAGTCTTTGATTGACTTGCAATCATGCCTTGTGTGACATTCAGTTGTTCAATCCATCTAGTTCTTCACTGGACACTTCATTGCAAAAGAAGCAGTTTAGGAACTGACACGATTGACCACAGGTTTCCCCATTGAAAACTGTGTGATCACTGGGTCCATTTTACAGCTGTTACTTGTGATGATTCCTTCAGTGCTCACGTTGGCAATGACTGGGAAACCTGGAGAGGAGTGATTGGGACTTTGCCTGTGTCTCCACTACTGTTCTTAATATTCATGGACAGGGTGGCGAGGCGTAGCCTGGGACAGGAAGGCTTCCATGCCGGGAGGTGGCATCTCTGCTTTTTGCGGACGATGTTCTTCTGACTTCTTTGCATGGAGGCCTCCAGCATTCACTTGAATAGTTTGCAGCCGAGTGTGAATCACTCATAATGCAGATCAGCACCTCCAGTCTGAGGCCATGGTTATCTCCCAGAAACAGATGGCATGCTCCCTTCAGGTAGCGGGTGAGAACCTACCCCAAGTGAAGGAGTTCAAGTATCTCGAGTTCTTTTTCACGAGTGATGGGAAGAGGGATAGTGAGATTCAGATGTTAGGTGCAGTATCTGCAGGAATGCGGTCACTGTACCAGACCATCATGATGAAGAGACAGCTGAGCCATAAAGCAAAGCTCTCAATTTACTGTTCTGTCAACTTACCCACTCTCACCTATGGTCATGAGCTCTGGGTAATGACAGAAAGAACGAGATCACGGATACAAGTGTCCGAAATGAGCTTTCACAGATGAGTTGCTGGCTCAGAGAAGAGTCACTGTTCCTTTGCATTAAGAGGAGTCAGTTGAGGTGGTTCGGGTATCTGATGAGGATGCTCCTGGATGCCTCCCACTGGCACATCCAACTGAAAGGAGGCCCCGGGGTAGACCCAGGACACGCTGGAGGGATTTTAAATCCTGGCTGGCCTGGGAACAACTGGGGATCCCCCAAGAGGAGCTAGTAGTTGCGGGGGACAGAGATGTCTGGGCTGAAATGGATAAGCGGAAAAGATTATGATGATGATGATGATGATTTGGTGGGCAAAATGTTTGGAAAAGATTAGACTCCAAACCAGATCCCCCTAATTTATACAGAGGTCCTGACTCAAATTGTTACTATTCTGAATGCATGTGAAGCATCTGAGATATAACAATATTGTGCCATAATGGGAAATTCCTGTGAAAAAATACTGTGATATTCAAGATATTATGAACACATATTTCAAGCTGGTTTTTGCTTAACTCTGACAAAAAAAGTAAATTCTCTAATCTTAACGATGCAACAATTTTATTTTCCAAATCACAACACAATGATTTTGAAGTGGAATATAACCAAATTTGAAATGAGGCTAACTGAATGTATATATAGTAAAGTTAATAATATATTTTTAAAAAGCTAGCCCACACAGCAGTTTAGGCTGCTGAAGAGTAGCAAGCTGTAGCAAGTTATTTTTTTATATATATAAACTTGCATACACTAATACACTTTATGAAAATTTGCTTTACAAATTAGAAAATAATAATATTAAATTAAATGTTTGGAAATTGAGATTTTGCTGGATCTTGCCATAAAAGTTTTAGACT